>NC_080045.1:53008814-53013814 GCF_012489685.1 Lotus japonicus | reverse complement strand
CCTGACGACCTACCTAACGTTCTCAGCCACAGCAGAAGCTGGATTTTCCAGAACTGCCCTCCAACGGTAGCATTTCCATGCAACGCTCAACCCTAATCCTTGGAGTATATATAGAGGCTGAAGATTGAAAGAAGCGGCTAGAAGAAGAAACTAAGAAGCAACACACGCGCAAGACATTCAAAATATTCTAAGCTTTCTTTCATCTTGTAATTTATTTAGTTTACACTCAGCTTATTCAGAAGCAAACCCTTGTAAACACCAACCTCAAACAGTTGTTTGATTTTCCTTTAGGAGATCAAGGTTGATCGGATCCTAGAGAAGACTAAGAGAGTGAATCTTAGTGTGAGCTAAGTCAGTGTAATTGTTAGTCACTTGTAGGTTTCAAGTGCAGTTGTAACTCTTACCTGATTAGTGGATTGCCTTCATTCTAAGAAGGAAGAAATCACCTTAACGGGTGGACTGGAGTAGCTTGAGTGATTTATCAAGTGAACCAGGATAAAATCCTTGTGTGCTTTTCTATCTCTATCTTTTGCACTTAGTTCTCGAAAAGATTTGTTAAAATTTTTAAGGTGGTAGTTTTGTACTGAAAACGTTATTCAAACCCCCCCTTTCTACCGTTTTTCATACCTTCAATTGGTATCAGAGCGCAAGTTCTGATTACCACACCTAACAGTGTTCAGTGATCCGGGCCGGTGTGAAAAACAATGGCTGCCACCACCAGTGAAACTCAAAGAGATGGTTACAACGCAAAGCCTCCTATGTTCGATGGTCAAAGGTTCGAATATTGGAAAGATAGACTGGAAAGTTTCTTTCTGGGTTTCGATGCAGATCTCTGGGATATTATTGTGGATGGCTATGAGCGTCCAGTTGATGCAGATGGCAAAAAGATCCCAAGGTCAGAGATGTCTGCAGATCAAAAGAAGCTGTACTCACAACATCATAAAGCAAGAGCAATTCTTCTAAGTGCTATCTCCTATGAGGAGTACCAGAAGATTACAGATCGTGAGTTTGCTAAAGGCATTTTTGATTCTCTGAAGATGTCTCATGAAGGAAACAAGAAAGTCAAAGAATCAAAGGCATTGTCTTTGATCCAAAAGTATGAATCCTTCATCATGGAGCCAAATGAGTCCATTGAAGAAATGTTCTCCAGATTTCAACTGCTTGTAGCTGGCATACGTCCTCTCAACAAGAGCTACACAACAAAAGATCACGTCATAAGGGTCATCAGGTGTCTTCCTGAAAGTTGGATG
The DNA here is from genome assembly GCF_012489685.1 of Lotus japonicus. Taxonomy (NCBI): domain Eukaryota; kingdom Viridiplantae; phylum Streptophyta; class Magnoliopsida; order Fabales; family Fabaceae; genus Lotus; species Lotus japonicus. The sequence continues at coordinate 53,012,564 of NC_080045.1, read as the reverse complement.
CCTTTGGTGACTTCAATAGAGCTCACGAGAGATGTTGAGAATATGAGTTTAGAAGAACTCATCAGCATTTTGAAATGCCATGAGCTGAAGCGCTCAGAGATGCAAGATCTGAGGAAAAAGTCCATAGCCTTGAAATCCAAATCTGAAAAGGCTAAGGTTGAGAAGTCAAAGGCTCTTCAAGCTGAAGAAGAAGAATCTGAAGAAGCATCAGAAGATTCTGATGAAGATGAGCTGACTCTGATCTCCAAGAGACTCAACCGCATCTGGAAGCACAGGCAGAGCAAGTTCAAAGGCTCTGGAAAGGCAAGAGGAAAGTCTGAATCCTCAGGTCAGAAGAAGTCATCAATCAAGGAAGTCACTTGCTTTGAGTGCAAAGAATCAGGGCACTACAAAAGTGACTGTCCAAAATTGAAGAAGGACAAGAAGCCAAAGAAGCACTTCAAGACCAAGAAGAGTCTGATGGTGACATTCGATGAATCAGAGTCAGAGGATGTTGACTCTGATGGTGAAGTCCAAGGACTCATGGCTATTGTCAAAGACAAAGGAACAGAGTCAAAGGAAGCTGTTGACTCTGACTCAGAATCAGAAGGAGATCCAGGCTCTGACGATGAAAATGAGGTATTTGCTTCCTTCTCTACCTCTGAACTGAAACATGCCTTGTCTGATATCATGGATAAGTATAACTCCTTGTTGTCTAAGCATAAGAAGCTGAAAAAGAACTTATCTGCTGTTTCTAAAACTCCTTCTGAACATGAGAAAATCATATCTGATTTGAAAAATGATAACCATGCTTTAGTTAATTCTAACTCTGTGCTTAAGAATCAAATTGCAAAATTAGAAGAAGTTATTGCCTGCGATGCCTCTGATAGTAAGCATGAATCTAAGTATGAAAAATCTTTTCAAAGATTCCTGGCTAAAAGCGTAGATAGAAGCTTAATGGCTTCAATGATCTATGGTGTAAGCAGAAATGGAATGCATGGCATTGGCTATTCTAAACCAATTAGAAATGAGCCTTCTGTGTCTAAAGCTAAATCCTTGTATGAATGCTTTGTTCCCTCTGGTACCATATTGCCTGATCCTGTACCTGCTGAAGTTGCTAAAAACCCTCTTAAAAAGGGATCTTTCTCTATGACTAAATATCATGCAAATATTCCTTTAAAATATCATGTTGAGACACCCAAGGTGATCAGAACCTTTGGGGTAACTAACAAAAGAGGACCCAGAAAGTGGGTACCTAAGGACAAGATTATCTATGTTGCAGATATCCTTGATAGCTCCACTGAAACACCAATCATGGTATCTGGACAGTGGATGCTCGCGTCACATGACGGGAGAAAAGCGTATGTTCCGAGAGCTGAAACTTAAGCCTGGAGGCGAAGTTGGCTTTGGAGGAAATGAAAAGGGTAAAATTATTGGTACTGGTACTATTTGTGTAGATAGTAGTCCATGCATTGATAATGTTTTATTGGTAGACGGCTTAACACATAACTTATTGTCTATAAGTCAATTAGCTGACAAGGGTTATGATGTTATATTCAATCAAAAGTCCTGCCGGGCTGTAAGTCAGATCGATGGCTCTGTTCTGTTTAACAGCAAGAGGAAGAACAACATTTATAAGATCAGATTATCTGAGTTGGAGGCTCAGAATGTGAAGTGCCTTCTGTCTGTTAATGAAGAGCAGTGGGTATGGCATAGACGGTTAGGGCATGCCAGTATGAGAAAGATTTCTCAGCTGAGCAAGCTAAACCTTGTCAGGGGCTTACCCAATCTGAAGTTCGCTTCAGACGCTCTTTGTGAAGCATGTCAGAAAGGCAAATTCACAAAAGTCCCTTTCAAGGCAAAGAATGTTGTCTCAACCTCAAGGCCGTTAGAACTTCTGCATATCGACCTGTTTGGACCAGTGAAAACTGAGTCTATAGGTGGCAAGAGATATGGGATGGTTATCGTTGATGACTATAGCCGCTGGACATGGGTAAAGTTTCTAACCCGCAAGGATGAGTCTCATGCTGTGTTCTCTACCTTCATTGCTCAAGTGCAAAACGAGAAGGCTTGTAGAATTGTGCGTGTCAGAAGTGACCATGGTGGAGAGTTTGAGAATGACAAGTTTGAGAGTCTGTTTGATTCCTATGGAATTACACATGATTTCTCTTGTCCCAGAACTCCTCAACAAAATGGTGTTGTTGAGAGGAAGAACAGAACTCTTCAGGAGATGGCTAGAACCATGCTCCAAGAAACTGGCATGGCTAAGCACTTTTGGGCAGAGGCAGTAAATACAGCATGTTACATTCAGAACAGAATCTCTGTGAGACCAATTCTGAATAAGACTCCTTATGAATTGTGGAAGAACATAAAACCCAACATTTCTTATTTTCATCCTTTTGGCTGTGTTTGTTATGTTCTCAATACTAAGGATAGATTGCATAAGTTTGATGCTAAATCTTCTAAGTGTCTATTACTTGGTTATTCTGATAGATCTAAAGGTTTTAGATTTTATAATACTGATGCTAAGACTATTGAAGAATCTATTCATGTTAGATTTGATGATAAGCTTGACTCTGACCAGTCAAAGCTAGTTGAAAAGTTTGCAGATTTAAGCATTAATGTTTCTGACAAAGGCAAAGCTCCAGAGGAAGTTGAGCCAGAGGAAGATGAACCAGAGGAAGAAGCTGGTCCCTCTAACTCACAAACTCTGAAGAAGAGCAGAATCACTGCAGCTCATCCTAAGGAATTGATTCTGGGCAACAAAGATGAACCAGTCAGAACCAGATCCGCCTTCAGACCCTCTGAAGAGACCTTGCTGAGTCTGAAAGGATTGGTGTCCTTAATTGAACCCAAGTCCATAGATGAAGCTCTTCAGGACAAGGATTGGATTCTGGCCATGGAAGAAGAATTGAATCAATTCTCCAAGAACGATGTTTGGAGCTTAGTGAAGAAGCCTGAGAATGTCCATGTTATTGGAACGAAATGGGTATTCAGAAACAAGCTAAATGAGAAAGGAGATGTAGTCAGAAACAAGGCAAGGCTAGTTGCTCAAGGCTACAGTCAGCAGGAAGGAATAGACTACACTGAAACATTTGCTCCAGTAGCAAGACTGGAGGCAATCAGACTATTGATTTCTTTCTCAGTAAATCACAACATAGTTCTACATCAGATGGACGTAAAGAGTGCCTTCCTAAATGGTTATATCTCAGAGGAAGTCTATGTTCATCAACCCCCAGGTTTTGAAGATGAAAAGAAACCAGACCATGTGTTCAAATTGAAGAAATCACTCTACGGTCTGAAGCAAGCTCCCAGAGCATGGTATGAGAGACTTAGCTCATTCCTTCTGGAGAATGAGTTTGTAAGGGGTAAAGTAGATACAACTCTCTTTTGCAAGACTTATAAAGATGATATCTTAATTGTGCAAATTTATGTTGATGATATTATATTTGGTTCTGCTAATCAATCTCTATGCAAAGAATTTTCTGAGATGATGCAGGCTGAATTTGAGATGAGTATGATGGGAGAATTAAAGTACTTTCTGGGAATACAAGTTGATCAAACACCAGAAGGAACGTATATCCATCAGAGCAAGTACACTAAGGAACTTCTGAAGAAGTTCAATATGCTGGAATCTACAGTGGCCAAGACCCCAATGCATCCAACATGCATTCTGGAAAAAGAAGATATAAGTGGTAAAGTATGTCAGAAGCTCTATCGTGGCATGATAGGTTCACTTCTATACTTAACTGCATCTAGGCCAGACATATT
>NC_080045.1:52999864-53008714 GCF_012489685.1 Lotus japonicus | reverse complement strand
CCAATTCTGAATAAGACTCCTTATGAATTGTGGAAGAACATAAAACCCAACATTTCTTATTTTCATCCTTTTGGCTGTGTTTGTTATGTTCTCAATACTAAGGATAGATTGCATAAGTTTGATGCTAAATCTTCTAAGTGTCTATTACTTGGTTATTCTGATAGATCTAAAGGTTTTAGATTTTATAATACTGATGCTAAGACTATTGAAGAATCTATTCATGTTAGATTTGATGATAAGCTTGACTCTGACCAGTCAAAGCTAGTTTGAAAAGTTTGCAGATTTAAGCATTAATGTTTCTGACAAAGGCAAAGCTCCAGAGGAAGTTGAGCCAGAGGAAGATGAACCAGAGGAAGAAGCTGGTCCCTCTAACTCACAAACTCTGAAGAAGAGCAGAATCACTGCAGCTCATCCTAAGGAATTGATTCTGGGCAACAAAGATGAACCAGTCAGAACCAGATCCGCCTTCAGACCCTCTGAAGAGACCTTGCTGAGTCTGAAAGGATTGGTGTCCTTAATTGAACCCAAGTCCATAGATGAAGCTCTTCAGGACAAGGATTGGATTCTGGCCATGGAAGAAGAATTGAATCAATTCTCCAAGAACGATGTTTGGAGCTTAGTGAAGAAGCCTGAGAATGTCCATGTTATTGGAACGAAATGGGTATTCAGAAACAAGCTAAATGAGAAAGGAGATGTAGTCAGAAACAAGGCAAGGCTAGTTGCTCAAGGCTACAGTCAGCAGGAAGGAATAGACTACACTGAAACATTTGCTCCAGTAGCAAGACTGGAGGCAATCAGACTATTGATTTCTTTCTCAGTAAATCACAACATAGTTCTACATCAGATGGACGTAAAGAGTGCCTTCCTAAATGGTTATATCTCAGAGGAAGTCTATGTTCATCAACCCCCAGGTTTTGAAGATGAAAAGAAACCAGACCATGTGTTCAAATTGAAGAAATCACTCTACGGTCTGAAGCAAGCTCCCAGAGCATGGTATGAGAGACTTAGCTCATTCCTTCTGGAGAATGAGTTTGTAAGGGGTAAAGTAGATACAACTCTCTTTTGCAAGACTTATAAAGATGATATCTTAATTGTGCAAATTTATGTTGATGATATTATATTTGGTTCTGCTAATCAATCTCTATGCAAAGAATTTTCTGAGATGATGCAGGCTGAATTTGAGATGAGTATGATGGGAGAATTAAAGTACTTTCTGGGAATACAAGTTGATCAAACACCAGAAGGAACGTATATCCATCAGAGCAAGTACACTAAGGAACTTCTGAAGAAGTTCAATATGCTGGAATCTACAGTGGCCAAGACCCCAATGCATCCAACATGCATTCTGGAAAAAGAAGATATAAGTGGTAAAGTATGTCAGAAGCTCTATCGTGGCATGATAGGTTCACTTCTATACTTAACTGCATCTAGGCCAGACATATTATTTAGTGTTCATTTATGTGCTCGTTTCCAATCAGATCCAAGGGAAACCCACTTAACTGCTGTTAAGAGGATCCTAAGGTATCTGAAAGGCACCACTAACCTTGGCTTGATGTATAAGAAAACATCAGAGTATAAGCTTTCAGGTTATTGTGATGCTGATTATGCTGGAGATAGAACAGAGAGAAAAAGTACTTCTGGAAATTGTCAATTTCTGGGAAGCAATCTAGTCTCATGGGCAAGCAAGAGGCAATCAACCATTGCTCTATCAACTGCAGAGGCAGAATATATCTCAGCAGCAATATGCAGCACTCAGATGCTCTGGATGAAACATCAGCTGGAGGATTATCAGATCCTTGAGAGCAATATCCCAATCTATTGTGATAACACTGCTGCAATTTCGTTGAGCAAGAATCCTATCTTGCATTCAAGGGCAAAGCACATTGAGGTAAAGTATCACTTCATCAGAGATTATGTGCAGAAGGGCGTACTTCTTCTGAAGTTTGTTGATACTGACCATCAATGGGCAGATATCTTTACAAAGCCCTTAGCTGAAGATAGATTTAATTTTATTCTGAAAATCTAAACATGGACTTTTGTCCAGAGTGAAGATAGATCAGAACCTCTGACTATGATACTTCTTGATCAGAAGATGTCTAGTCCAGAAGGTAACTCAATCAGAGTGTGTGTGCCCACTGGTACTGACTCTGAAGCTGAGACAACAACACGTGCGTCAGAATTTCTGATGCATAGTTCCTTGTGCCCGTGTGACAGTCTGTTGTGATTGCGTGTAGATATGCTTATCTCGTGTGTGTGATTGTGTATTTTACTGTTACTGTCTATCTTTAATTTTCAACCGTTGATCTTAAAGTGCTTTTTAAATCAACAACGGTTATTTGATAAAACCCACTATACACACACGTTCTCTCTCACTTCCGGTTTTCACTCTCGCACTCCCTGCTTTTCAAAACCGCCTCCTTCGTGATTTCTCTCTCGATCTCTCTTCATCCTTCAAACTTCATCTTCTACCTCAAACCTTCAACCTCTTCAAAATGGTGAGACAAACCAGAAGATCTACTGCCGATGCACCTCAGTTCCCTCACATGGTAGTCGGTTTGGCAACGGGTCAACGGGGCTCTGAGAACCCAGCACAAGAACAAGCTCAAGCTCAAGAGGAGATTGTTCCTATTGCAGAACGGGGCTGTGCCGTTCACTGTGTATTTCCTCCTGAGGAACTCCAAGTCCTTGCAGAATGGAGATTCAACCTCGACAACTTGGCTGCAAATGGGTTTGATCTCCGTCCTGAAGTCCAAGCTCAAGGTTGGGGAAACTACTTCAATCGACTTCGAGGACCGGTGTATGAGAAGCTAGTAAAGGAATTCTGGAAGCACGCTGATTGTGATGACACTCAGGTGGTTTCTTACATACTGGGTAGGAAGATCATCATCACGGAGAAGTCATTCGTGAATCTGCTAGGTGCAGAAACTGCTCATGGGTATCGGTTCTCACTGACGGAATCGAAGCTGAAACCCAGAACCAAGGACATCGTCAACAAGGCCCTGTACACCACCTTCAAACCGGGCAAGACGAGCTACAAAGTGATGGACCTTCAACCCAAACTCAGGGTCTGGCACAAGATCCTGCTCAACTGCATAAATCAACGACCAAAGGGCAGTTCTCCAGACTACATCAACTTCAATCAGAAGGCGATGCTGTTCTTCATTCAAGACAAGGAGAAGATCTGCCTTCCCTACTTCCTGTTCTCCTATTTGAAGGAATGCATCCGGAAGTCTCGCACCACCTCCTCCATCAAGTCAGCCATCAAATATATCCCTTTTGGGAGGCTGATCTCAGACTTTCTCATTGAAAGCAACTTGGTGCAAGATTTGATCAATGCTGGTTGCACAGAGGACTTGAGCACAATTGTTAGCGATGTCTTCACTGCCAACTCTCTGAAGAAGATGGGTTTGGTCCAGAAGAAGATTGCTCCTGCTCATGAGGACACATCTTCTGAGATCAGAGGAAGAAGAATGCCTCTGAATGACTACCCTCTGTGGACTCAAGCAGACCATCCTGAAGCCATCAGATGCTATGTTGAAGACCTCAGGGCTCAAGGATTCGAGATTGACCTTGATGATTTCGTCAGCAGACTTCCACCAGCTCCAGAGTTTCCTTCTCCTCCCAAGAAGAAAACCAAGAGGAAGATGATTCTGGACGAATCCTCAGAGGAATCTGATGTCCCTCTGGTTAAGAAGGCGAAGAGCAAGCCTGATGATGATGATGGTGATGATAGTGAGGATGGTCCTCCAAAGAAGAAGCAGAAGAAAGTCAGAATTGTGGTGAAGCCTACTCGGGTGGAACCAGCTGCTGCAGAGGTCAGAAGGACTGAACCTCCTGCCAGAGTGACTCGATCATCAGCACATACAAGTAAGCCTGCACTTACCTCTGATGATGATTTGAATTTATTTGATGCACTCCCAATTTCTGCCTTACTCCAACACTCTTCAAATCCCCTCACTCCTATTCATGAATCCCAGCCAGCCGCACAAACCACCTCTCCACCACATTCCCCAAGATCTTCATTCTTTCAACCTTCTCCTACTGAAGCACCACTCTGGAATTTGCTTCAGAACCAACCCTCTAGGTCAGAAGATCCAACCTCTCTCCTTACCATTCCATACGACTCATTAACTTCTGAACCCATCATCCCCAACCAACCAGAACCCAAACCAACAGAACCACAACCCAGAACGTCTGATCACTCTGCTCCCAGAGCATCAGCACGTCCTGCTGACAGAACCACGGATACAGACTCTTCATCAGCCTTCACACCTGTATCCTTCCCCATCAATGTCTTTGACTCTCCTCCCTCCAATACCTCTGAATCACTTAGAAAATTCATGGAGGTTAGGAAAGAGAAGGTATCTGCCTTGGAAGAATATTACCTTACCTGTCCAAGCCCTAGGCAATATCCTGGCCCTAGACCTGAACGTCTAGTTGACCCAGATGAACCTATCTTGGCCAATCCTATCCAAGAGGCAGACCCCTTAGTCCAACAGGCTCACCCTGTCCCTGACCAACAAGAGCCAATTCAACCAGACCCTGAACCTGAACAATCAGTATCTAACCAATCCTCGGTTAGATCACCTCACCCTCTGGTTGAAACTTCAGACCCTCACCGTGGAACCTCTGAACCCAATGCTCCCATAATTAACATTGGTTCTCCACAAGGTGCCTCTGAAGCTCATAGCAGCAATCACCCAGCCTCTCCTGCACCCAACCTCTCCATCATTCCCTATACTCACCTTCAACCCACATCTCTCTCTGAGTGCATCAATATTTTCAATCATGAAGCCTCCTTGAGGCTCCGCAATGTGCACGGTCAGACTGACCTCAGTGAGAATGCTGAAAATGTGGCTGATGAGTGGAACGATTTGAGCACTTGGCTGGTGGCTCAGTTTCCCGTTATGCTGCAGCTCCTGCATGCAGAGGGAAGTCAGAGCATTGAGGCTGCAAAGCAAAGGTTTGCTAGGAGGATGGCTCTTCATGAACTCGAACAGAGAACCAAGCTTCTTGAAGCCATTGAAGAAGCCAAGAGACAGAAAGAACAAGAAGAAGAAGCTGCCCGTCAAGCAGCAGCTCAGGCTGAACAAGCCAGACTTGAGGCAGAACGTCTTGAAGCTGAGGCTGAGGCAGAGCGACTTGCACCAGTTCTGTTTACTCCTGCTGCTTCTGCTTCCATTCCAGAACCTCAAGCTGCTCAGAACGTTCCTTCAAGCTCTACTCCGACAAGCTCATCCAGACTCGACATCATGGAACAACGTCTTGACACTCATGAATCCATGCTGATTGAGATGAAGCACATGATGATGGAACTTCTGCGCCGTACTGACAAATCTTAGTTTTTTAGGATCTCTTCTTTTTCTTCCTTCTCCTTTTTATTTAACGTTGTTTTATTTAAACTCTGCTTATTTACTTACTTTAATTTGTTCATTTGTGATTCTATATGCATATATCTATATATATTTGTGGCACATATGTTTGCAAAACCTGTTTTATTCATAATTGTTCTATGTTTACATCATAACTCTTTCCATCATACATTATTCCCTTATCTAGAATGGAGGATCCTTCCTCATTCTTCTGCATTCTTGGCGCTGCTCCACTCTTTCCTTCTCCAGACGATCCAATGCATACTCTATGTTGCCAAGTTTGATGCTTAGATCATCTTTTTCTAGACTATCTTCTGTCGTCTTGAGTCTCTTTTCCACAGTCTCCTTCTCTTCCAGCAGATTCAGCTCCCGCTGGCAAAGCTTCTGAATCTCTTCCACGAAGCAGAGGAACTCCTTCAGATCTTTCTCCATCTCTGGACCAAGATCTTCTTCAAGCAGTGTCTTCGTCAGCTCTTGTATGGTCTTTGTACCATCGGGATGCCTAATATTGAGGAACATATCTTCCTCAAACGCCTTCCTTCTGAGCTCTTCTAATGCCATTCTGTATGATGCCATTTTTTTTCTGAATATTATTCGAGGTGTGAAGCTTACCTTTCTCTCCAACGTTTTTATAGGCTTCACTTTCTCTCTGAAAGTTAATGCTCTTACAGTTTCTCGAGGTTAAGTACTTGGTAACTGACCCTTCTATTTCCTCACTTGACCGGTGGTAAACGTTCATCCCTTGCATTAACTCTTCTATTTATTATCGCCTCACTCTGATTCTTACATCGTCTTCATTTTCTTTCCTCAGTTTTTGCTTATGACAAAAAGGGGGAGTAAACCCAGTTTTTGATGTAAGATGTGTTAGTGTGACTTATTTTTCTTTTGGAGATTTTAAGAGTTCCACCTTCATGACCATAGATGTGTCACTGGGCAAATACAAGGAATACATTTCACTTCTTCTGAAGTGATTCTAAGTTGACTCTGATACCCAAGACTCTGATACCTTGTCCATGACTCTGATCACTTATGCGCTCTGATTATTCGTTTTTCATCTATGTCATAAGCTTTTCACTCTGAACTCTTATATGATTTAGCTCAGAATCTAGACTTTACTAACGTTTTCATCAAGTATTAGATTCAGGGGGAGCTAAGCTCAGAATCAAGCAGTGACTTGAATTCAGAATGAGCAACATAAACTATTCACATCAGGATAAGTCTTATTCTATATCTCTAAACTCTGAGTGAATTCAGTTTAATGTTTAAGAATTGTTCATCAAAAATCTTAGTTTTGTCATCATCAAAAAGGGGGAGATTGTAAGATCAAGTTTTGATCTAGTAGTACAACTCTATGTTTTGATGATTACAAGTTAACCTTTTGATATGAACAATTGTGGTACTCTAACGTGTTTTTCTGAGTGTGCTATTTACAGGCTCTGACCCTGACTCAATTTCACACAAATCAGAAGCACTGTGTATAAAGGGTAACCCAAGCAACGCTTTCGCATTCACCATGTTCAGTATGAACAGTGGAAAAGCTTCAGAAGATCTGAAGCTATACAAACTCTGATGAGGACTCAGTCGCTAGAAGCTCTGATGATCCAGAAGTTCTGACAACCAAGAAACACTGAAGGTTCAGATGTTCCGATGGTGTAGAAGACTCTGAAGATCCAGAAGCTGAATAGTGGAAACTCTGAAGTCCAGAAGCAAGAAACTCTGAAGGCCATGTTCTTCCCTCTGAGTTCAGAATCAGAAGATACAATGGTCAGAGGATCTGTGCTATTCCTCTGACTCTGATCAACCGGCTTCACAAGTTCCAATACGAAGCATTCCTCTGATCAGAAGTCTCCTAGGTTAAAAGGTCAAGTCGCTATCCAAGTACAAAAGCAAGTGTACCTTCCTGACGACCTACCTAACGTTCTCAGCCACAGCAGAAGCTGGATTTTCCAGAACTGCCCTCCAACGGTAGCATTTCCATGCAACGCTCAACCCTAATCCTTGGAGTATATATAGAGGCTGAAGATTGAAAGAAGCGGCTAGAAGAAGAAACTAAGAAGCAACACACGCGCAAGACATTCAAAATATTCTAAGCTTTCTTTCATCTTGTAATTTATTTAGTTTACACTCAGCTTATTCAGAAGCAAACCCTTGTAAACACCAACCTCAAACAGTTGTTTGATTTTCCTTTAGGAGATCAAGGTTGATCGGATCCTAGAGAAGACTAAGAGAGTGAATCTTAGTGTGAGCTAAGTCAGTGTAATTGTTAGTCACTTGTAGGTTTCAAGTGCAGTTGTAACTCTTACCTGATTAGTGGATTGCCTTCATTCTAAGAAGGAAGAAATCACCTTAACGGGTGGACTGGAGTAGCTTGAGTGATTTATCAAGTGAACCAGGATAAAATCCTTGTGTGCTTTTCTATCTCTATCTTTTGCACTTAGTTCTCGAAAAGATTTGTTAAAATCTTTAAGGTGGTAGTTTTGTACTGAAAACGTTATTCAAACCCCCCCTTTCTACCGTTTTTCATACCTTCACTGCTTTGGAAAAAGCTTGTACAGTTTGGGAAGGGGTTTTGATTGATCAAAAAGAAGAATCTACTTCAACCGATATGCCCTTAGGCACGGCCATACATAACATAGAAATCACATTCGGAAAGGGTGGAAAATTAGCTAGAGCAGCAGGTGCTGTAGCGAAACTGATTGCAAAAGAGGGGAAATCGGCAACATTAAAATTACCTTCTGGGGAGGTCCGTTTGATATCCAAAAACTGCTCAGCAACAGTCGGACAAGTAGGAAATGTTGGGGTAAACCAGAAAAGTTTGGGCAGGGCCGGATCGAAATGTTGGCTAGGTAAGCGTCCTGTAGTAAGAGGAGTGGTTATGAACCCTGTAGACCACCCCCATGGGGGGGGTGAAGGGAGGGCCCCCATTGGTAGAAAAAAACCCGTAACTCCTTGGGGTTATCCTGCACTTGGAAGAAGAAGTAGAAAAAGGAAGAAATATAGTGATAATTTGATTCTTCGTCGCCGTACTAAATAGTAGAGTAAAGAAAATAGAATTTGTTTCTTCGTCTTTACAAAAAAAAGGAGTAATTAACTGAATTTTTTTGATTGATTGTATTGTTTTTTTTGTCATTTATATTTATGGGCGAACGACGGGAATTGAACCCGCGCATGGTGGATTCACAATCCACTGCCTTGATCCACTTGGCTACATCCGCCCCGATACTACGTAAAAATCACCCAGCCTTCTATTTTGACCCCTTTTTTTTTATCATTTTTTACTAAGTTCTTACTCATCCTCTAAAATTAGATAAAATAAAAATGATAAAACCGATCATGTTGAAATAAATAATGCTAAAGAATATTGAAGTATAAAATAAATAAGAAGAATACTAAAAAAAGTAAAAGAGCAATATCAACCTTGAGCTTTAACGTATCAAAAGAATCGATTCAATACATTTCTTATGTACCCATACCCATA
>NC_080045.1:52904864-52994864 GCF_012489685.1 Lotus japonicus | reverse complement strand
GGAACGGGAAGTGGGGTGAAGGGTATGATCCATGAAGATTGATGTGTATATTCCATAGAAAAAAAAAGAATAAAAAAAAGATTTGTTTGGATTATTAATGAATTTTGTTTATTATTCACCCGTTTTGTTTTATGTCTTTTGTAAAAGGTTCGGTTAATAAAAAAGTGGGTATATATATATATATATATATATATATATATATATATAAATAGAATTTTGTATTATTAATTGTTCTGAATCTTTGCACAACACTTCGAATATTGCAAAATACAAAGTAAAAATAAGCCAATAAGCAAATTCCTAGTAAAATAGAAATTGCTATATTAATTAATAATTCAATAAAAATTTTTAAATATTCAAATATAATTATTAATAATTAATAAAACCGAAATTTGTAAAATAAAAATTCAAAATTTTCATTGATTTGACAATTATAGAAACAATTTTATCTATAGAAGTGAGGAGAAAAAGTTATCCAAATTCTCCCAAACAAATAAATAATTATACCAATTATACCAAAACTAAGAACATTCGTTTATTTTTATATAAATCATCAAAAACAAATCATCTGAGATGATTTAAAATTATTTTTTTATTATTCAGAAATATTCGTTCAAATAATCAACTAATTGATTATGTTACCTTATAATATAATAAAAGGTATCTATGTTTGGAAAATTTTTGGGAATGAGATAAAGGGTTATAGGTTATACTATTCAATGTTTTACTTTATTTTATATAGAAAACAATAAGGGGGTAGATTAAGGATAGATAAGAGGGATGGCTTTTAATAATAATTAATTAAGGAATTAAGGAACAATTCATTTTCATTTACAGAAAAAATGTCTTTCACATCGAAGTATAGAAATGAAAAAAACTACCTGGTTGGATGGCAGTTCCAAAAAAGCGGACTTCTATATCAAAAAAACTCATTCGTAAGAATTTTTGGAAAAAGAGGGGATATTGGACAGCATTGAAAGCGTTTTCATTAGCGCAATCCATTTTTACGGGAAATTCTAAAAGTTTTTTTTTGTAACAAATAGAAATATTGCAAAAAATATGAATAAGTTATATTCAAAGAGTACTTTTTAATACTATACTAATATAGTACTAAATTTAGAATATTGAATATATATTCAATATTCTAAATTTAGTATCTAAAGTTTCAAATTAATTATTATTCTATTTTTTTTATTTTTTATTAGAATTTTAATTATATTGTTTAGTAAACAGATATTGCACTTTAATAGATTCTTTGAATCTCGACGATGGACTAAAAATAGGTTATTATGAGTTTAAGTAAGCGGCCGCTATGGTGAAATTGGTAGACACGCTGCTCTTAGGAAGCAGTGCTAGAGCATCTCGGTTCGAGTCCGAGTAGCGGCATGGCATCCTATTTTTTCAAAGAATAAGTCTTATAATGAATTCAATTACTTATTTCTATTCCTAGTATTCCCACCTTTTTTTTTTTTCATTAGATATATATGATATTTTCAACTTTAGAGCATATATTAACTCATATATCGTTTTCGGTCGTATCAATTGTAATTTCAATTCATTTGATAACCTTATTTGTCAACCAAATTGTAGGATTCTATGATTCGTCCAAAAAAGGCATGATAATAACTTTTTTGTGTATAACAGGATTATTAATTACTCGTTGGTTTTTTTCAGGCCATTTACCATTTAGTGATTTATATGAATCCTTAATCTTTCTTTCATGGGGTTTTTCGATTTTTTATATGGTTCCGCGTTTTAAAAAACAAAAAAACGATTTAAGTACAATAATTGCACCTAGTGTTATTTTTACCCAAGGCTTTGCTACTTCGGGTCTTTTAACCGAAATGCATCAATCTGGAATATTAGTACCCGCTTTACAATCCCATTGGTTAATGATGCACGTAAGTATGATGATCTTAGGCTATGCAGCTCTTTTATGTGGATCACTATTATCAGTAGCTATTTTAGTCATTACATTTCAAGAATTAATACCAATTTTGGGTAAAAGCAAAAGATTGAGTTTTTTATATGAATCATTTGATTATGCTGAAATCAAATACATAAATATGAATGAAAGAAACAATGTTTTACGAAAAACTTCTTTTTCATCTTATAGAAATTATTACAGGTATCAATTTATTCAACAATTGGATCGTTGGGGTTATCGTATTATTAGTCTAGGTTTTATCTTTTTAACGATCGGTATTCTTTCAGGAGCAGTATGGGCTAACGAGGCATGGGGATCTTATTGGAATTGGGATCCCAAGGAAACTTGGGCCTTTATTACTTGGACAATATTCGCGATTTATTTACATAGTAGAAAAAATAAAAAACTGGAAGGTTTAAATTCTTCAATAGTGGCCTCTATAGGCTTTCTTATAATTTGGATATGTTATTTTGGGGTCAATCTATTAGGAATAGGACTACATAATTATGGTTCGTTTACATCTAATTGAATTAAAATGAGTAAAGAATCTGACAAATATAGAAAGGAAAGCTTTTAAACTTGTCATAAATAAATCGTCGAGAACCCTTTGAATCAAGTAATGTAATGATTCAAGGGGTTCGCACAATCAAGAAAAATATTCTATTACAATTCACTTTTTTAGTGAATCCAACGGAAAAGATATTTTTTTCATTGTATATCTAATTTCTTTCTCTTTTTGATTTTTTTATTCCATTTTTCATGAAAACTATCTATCAAAAATGAGATAGAACAGCTTCAACCTTGTCAACCGAGAATGAGAAAATGAAATCTGGATAAATACCAATACCTATTATTGGTATAAGGATAGAAATCGAAATAAATAATTCTCTCGGTCCAGAATCAAAAAAATATGAGTTTGGCGTATTAAAAAACTTGTATCCATAGAACATCTGCCGTAAGATAGATAATGAATAAATAGGAGTTAATATCATTCCAATTGCTGTTACAAAAGTAATTAGTATTTTCATTATTAAAAAATATTTTTGGCTGGTAATTATTCCCCAAAAAACTATCAACTCTGCAAAAAAACCACTCATGCCCGGCAATGCAAGAGAGGCCATCGATAAGATAGTGAAAACCGTGAATATTTTTGGCATTGGCAGAGCCATTCCACCCATTTCGTCAAGATAAAGAAGACGTAGTCTATCATAACTAGTTCCTGACAAGAAAAAAAGCGCAGCGCCAATAAATCCATGAGATATCCACCTCGCCTACAATTCCTCTGCATTCATCCAATACAATAGTGCATTGTTAACTATAGGATGGAAAGTTAATGAAATGAGTCAAATTACCATATTTGATTATTTAAAAAATTTAGTGGATGAGGGAAAAAAAACTAGAGATACTAAAATCACCCAAATACTAGGGGACTAAAAATTTAATACTTCTAATTAAAAAAAAAGTTTCCTTAATTATTTTTAGTTTTTGGATTCACTTACAAATCGAATTTGGATTTTATTTTTATAGATCGAGTTGTGCTATATAGGGTATAGAAGAATAGTTCATTAAGAATGGCTTACGTGTGTAGATGTAGGGAGTACAACTCAGATGTTTGACATCATAAAAATATATATAGATGGAGTGCAAATCATCTGTCTCCTAATCCTGTCTCCAACACTGTCTTCCCAATAAAAATATGACACATCATTTAAAATTTACACATCAACTTTCACAGTTCACCCAGGTTTACGTTTTTTTTTTAATGTTTCATAGATATGTGTTTTTTGAAAATGGAATGAGAAACCAGAATCCCATTCCATTATCCAACCTCAAGGAAAGAGAAAGCGCATTCGTTATTAGAAATTGGGAGGCCTATACTCAACCACAAAAGCTAGCTCAAGAGTTGAGGTTTGCATTACCCTTATAAAGGCTATCTATGCTCTATCTCTAGTCAATGTGGGACTTCTAACACACCCCCTCACGTCCAGGACTGAACAACCTGGAACGTGGGATCAACAACAACGGGTGGCCCAATAATGGGAGGTCTCCACAACAAACAACAACTGGATCTAGATAGGCTCTGATACCATATTAGAAATTGGGAGGCCTATACTCAACCACAAAAGCTAGCTCAAGAGTTGAGGTTTGCACTACCCTTATAAAGGCTATCTATGCTCTATCTCTAGCCAATGTGGGACTTCTAACATTCGTGAAAAGAACAAGAAGGGACAGAATGATAACTGAGCTTTGGGCATGGTGGGCTCAACGAATCAGTCGAGTGAAGCGGTGGCTTCCCTTTCTTCTTGTCTCGTGCGAACCTTTGCTTCTCTTATCCCCTGATTCAAAACCACCACCATGGGCTGCAAGATCCTTTTAAACTGGGTTTGATGGTAGACTTTGGAAATTTTGGATGAGACAAAAAAAAAACTTTGGAAATTTTGGACAAAAAGATAAAATAATCTATTGATTTATGGAACTCAGAATAGAGATTTTGATGGAAGCTGCCATTGCGTTGGCACAGTTGGAGGATTTGACAGAAAGAGAAATAAGGGCCGGCGGTGGTTATTGGAAGATAAAGAAGAAAAAGGTTTAAGGCTTAATTGCAATTTTGGTCCCCGACGTTTATCAATGCCACGATTTTGGTCCCCCACCTAATTAAATTACATGGATGGTCCCCGACGTTGTAGGTCGTGTGCAACGTTAGTCCTACCGTTTATTTCTTAATGGAGGAGACTTACGTGGACGTCTAGTTGGAGAGAAAAAGGATGTATGAGGAGAGAGGGAAGCACGTGAGTATCACGTGAACTCACGTGAACCTTATATGAACCCATTATACCCAAATCTGAAACCCTAGGGATCTAAATCGTGTTACCTTCTTCGTTCTAGGGAGGTCAGGGGTTTGGGTATAATGGGTTCAGATAAGGGTCACGTGATACTCACGTGCTTCCCTCTCTCCAATTGGACGTCCACGTAAACCTCCTCCATTAAGAAATAAATGGTAGGACTAACGTTGCACACGGCCTACAACGTCGGGGACCATCCATGTAATTAAATTAGGTGAGGGACCAAAATCGTGGTATTGGTAAACGTCGGGGACCAAAATTGCAATTAAGCCAAGGTTTAAAGATAACACCGTGACCGTCAAAAAAAAATCCGTTAACTAAATGTGAAAAATGTGAAAGTTGATGAGTACATTTTAAATGACGTGTCATCTTTTTATTGGAAGGACAGGGTTGGAGACAGAGTTAGGAGACAGATGATTTGCACCCATATAGATGTTCGTGATAAACGAACAAATCAGTATTTTCCTCTTTGGTAATATTAATTAGTACTAGTGTTTTTACCCGTGCGCTGCACGGCGAAAGATTTTTCTAATTTTTTATGACAATTATTTTTACATGAAATTGACATGATTAACTACCAACACCATAGATAACAATTGAAATTAGATTTGATTCGTTTACACAACAATGAAAAACTGAATGAATCTAACAAAGGTTGATGATTACAGAAATATATATATCAGCAACAAAAAGATGTCATATGAACGTTATGCATTTCACTTGTTGCTTGCTGCCCCATTATCATTGAAAGTCTGTTGAATCTGCAACAATTTAAAAAATGTTTTAAATAAGTAGATCAAAAAATACAACACGCTAAATACAATGTGCATTATACAAAGAAGTACAAATTCAAAGATAGATAATCTAACCATTCATATGTTCTGGAATACTTCTTCATACACAACATTCCGAGTGCAATTAGATACTACTCCTTTGTCATCGACTATAAGTATCTTCAACCCTTTTCTAGATTTTACTCTTGATAGAGCTACATATAGCTGGCCATGCGTAAACACCGGCCTAGGAAGGTATAATTCAACATGCGATAACGACTGGCCTTGGCTCTTATTTATAGTCATAGCAAAACAAACAGTAATAGGGAACTGTCTCCTTGAGAATTTGAAAGGAATGCCAATATCAGAAGGAGTTAAGCTAAGCCTAGGAATATAAACAGGTTTACCTGTTTTAGAACCGGAAAGAGCTGTTGCAACAATGATATAAGGTGTCAAAGCGTTCACTATCAATCTTGTTCCATTACACAATCCAACAGACTGATCAATGTTCCGAATTAACATGATAGAGACACCAACTTTGAGAACAATTTTGTGGTTGGGAATACCAGAGCAGTTAACATCAATTAGAAATTCTGAAGTGAACCATTCTGCATCTATTTCAGAGTCTTCATCTGACCTGCATGGTGTGTCATAACTCAAATATTTTGTTTCCTCCTCAGGGATCATTGACATCATGAAGTTATTAACCTCTTCAACACTTTCAAGAGTGGGAGCAAGGAGTGCTCTTTGTTCAAAATATGCATGGTTCTCCAAATTAGCAACAACATTGGGATATGCAAAATTGACTAACTCAAGTAAGGGATTATCGGACTCCCTCACCAACAAATCAGAGGGAATTTCTATAATATAATCATCCTCATCGATTGGCTTAACCGTGCCATCGCCCACATGAAGAAGTCAATCAGCAAATTCTTTGATCTCCAAGGATGAAGAAGAGGACCCTGCTTGTTGTAATCTCGTGTTGGTAGTTAACTTCATTACTTTACAATGCTTCCATAGGTATGATGAATTCACATAAGAAGAAATGATTTCTGATCTACTTCCTTTCAAAATTACTGGCAGAATCTGCCGAAAGTCCCCACCCAAAACAACTACCTTTCCTCCAAAGGGTTTATCGTGGCCAAAATTTGCTTGGGTCTTCATGATGTCATTCATAGTTTTGTCTAGAGCTTCAAAACAGTGCTTGTTAAGCATTGGAGCTTCATCCCAAATGATAAGACTTGCTTTCTGAAGCATTTCAGCTTTATGAGAATCTTGACGGACATTACATGTTGATGATTCATGGATAGTGATAGGAATGAAAAATCTAGAGTGAGCAGTTCTACCTCCAGGTAATAGTAATGAAGCAATGTCACTTGACGCAACATTTAGAACAATCTTTCCTTCAGAATACAGCGCAGCTGAGAGGGTATTCCACACAAAAGTTTTACCAGATCCGCCAAATCCATATAGGAAAAAAAATCCTCCGTTATTGGACAAAACAGCATCCAATATCTGTAAATTGACATAATTTGTCAAAAAGAAAATACGAAACACATAATAATCGAATTTATTCATTTTTTCTTCTATTATGCTTTAATAATAATTTATTACCTGGGTATACGCTCCTTTCTGTTCATAAGTTAGGGAACAGACCAATTGTTGATGTTGTACGTTCATTTCATCCTTATTGTAATTAAGCTCATCTGCAACAAATTGATTTTCAAAACGAAAGGTCTCACAAAATGATGGATAAGGTAAGCTAGGCCATTCTTTAAGTGACCTTCCATTGGTTCTCAACACCTTCTCTATCTCAATCAAACATAAGTTCATCAAATCCTCATCATTTATTTGAAGATCTGTAACAAATATTAAATGGATTTAAAACAATATAGAAAAACATTCTCTAAATCACGTAATCTATATAATAAAATCCAATTGTACAGAGGTTGTTTCTTTGATATAGCAAAGGAAATGATTCCTTCTAAGATGTCCATTTCAAATAACACACAAAAATAAAAAACGTCATTAAATATATTTAATAAGAACATAGTGCAAAAATACCTAGCATTTTAAGCAACCTTCTTCTGTGGTACAAACTGTCGTCAGCTAAAAATCTCCATGTCTTATCCCACACTTCTCTTGGCTTTCCTATAGCGTTTGTTGAGAGCAACGTTACAAACAAATGCCTCAAATAAGACCCTGAACCAATCTCACTCATGTGAATAATCCCATCAACATACTCCCTCTCATCTTCCATTAATCCCATAGCATCGCACGCATCTTGGAATGTTGGATAAACAACCCCTTTGACAATTCTTAAACTTGCAAAACTGTCACAGCCTCTCTGTTTGGTTAATAGAATCCTCATGTAATATACCTCGCCCATGCCTAGAGCGATATATTGAAGACGACCAAGGGAGAAACCTCTCTTTCTTGGCTCACATACTTGCTTATCTTTCTTATAAACAAACATAGACGGATATTCAGCATACGTTAAACTTCTTCCCTCCGGTTATAGCTCATTCGCATTCATCCATGCTAAGAATTGAGTATCTTTAGTTGAACATTTTTCAACAACGCCTTCCAAGTCTTCATCGTCGTTGAAAGTTACACACTGTTCACCGGGAAGATGAAATGATAAGCGCTTCACGGGCGGCCATCTCTCGTGGATATCAAATTTAAATGTCCTCCATGCTGCCTCACATGGAGTTAGAAACCTGCCATTTCATTTCAGTTTAATAACTGGGTAAAAAAAATTAAAAAAAATAAAGAAAAACAATGTGATTACTTACCTGCAGTCGTAGTACTGTTTAATTTCATCCTGGTTCGATTCTCCATTTCCAGCATTTGAAATTTGAACATTCACCCTATCACCGCCTTTGTTGATATATTTAAATAGATACTTTATTGCATTCGATTTATTGCAATACTCCACGTTGATATTTCCATGATAATTCATCAGAAGTCGAGGATTGTAGGGAACAACAACACCATTATCCAAAGGAACTCCTTTCTTGGCCACTGTAATTCCTGTCTTCCTTCTCTTATAAATTGGGAAACCATCATCATCAATGGTAGTGCAGTTCTGATATTTTTTGGGAAAGTGTTTAGAACACTTGCCATCAACCATGCATGCACACTTTGGATCAATAACCCCACACGGACCGTGGATCATGAAGGAGGAAACAGCCTTGTAAAGCTTTGGATACAACTGCGGGTCAGGAAGCTCAGCTAAAATGAATTTATCAATGTCCTCTCCGGTTATCAATTTGTACTGGGGTTTCAACCATAGAAGAATGTGCGCGTGTGGCAATCCACGTTTTTGAAACTCTACTGTATACATACCTTCACAAAAAGTTAAATGAAATTAAATGGAAATCTAAAATTGCAGTATTAATGATATTGCAACAGAAACATAGATTTCCGGGAAAAAAATAATAATAATAAATGACATACCTGCATCAACAGGACCAAATATAGTGTCTTTCCTTAAATCAGACATCAGATTATCGAGCTTCATCTTGAAAACTCTAACACAAATATCAGGTCTATCTTTAGCTCTCAAATTCCTAGCACGGACATACCTTTGAATTTCCCCCCATTGTGAATTACATGTTGCTGTAATAAAAAGATCAGGGTACCCAAACTTTTTGCAAATTGACATGGCATCCTGACAATTATTAAACATGTAACGACGACCTCTTGTAAAGGAAGGAGGCAATATAATCCGCTTTCCTACAGATGACGGGTCTGTCTCTCCCTTCTCAATTGTCTCTGCAACCCCATTTAAATAATCTGCTCTTATGGTTTTCTGATTAAATCGAATATATGAAAGACGGTTTGCTTCAATCATGGTATATGCGTCAACGACGAACTGTTGGAACAACCTCTTAGCAAAAATAATGTTCCCATACTCACTGTTTCTGTCTTGAAGGCGGAATGAAATGAATTGCCTCATAGAGACTTTCCATCTTTTGTAGCTTCCCATGTTTCTAAAAATCTCACTAATGGGAATATCTTCACAGAAGCCATCTTCACCGTAAGGAAATATAAGCGGATAGTGCAAGGGAATGAAAGCAGTATGTGTTTCATGTATGTTTGAAAGATATCCACCATTCATTTTCACTACAACATCTCTGCCAACGTCTGACTCCCCAATGTCCCCAACAATCAAGGCTGCAACCTCATCCGTTGACGACATATTATAAGTTCTAGGATCTTTCCCCCGGGCTCTGAACAGACAGATAGATAATTGGGTTGATTCATCAGAGTTCAATCGTTCTCGGACCTGCCTAAATATTTTGGCTAGGACATTGTGTCTGTCAATCATCTGCTTAAGATCTTCCACTAAAGAAAAGGTCAAGACCCTGTCCTCTCCCATTAGAGCTACAAAAGAAATAGAATTTAAGATCATAAGGTTGTTAACAATTATATAATAAAAAATCAAAATGATCAAAAGAATTAATTTCAGGATTTCGTACCTTAGATTCCTCACTCTATTAGAATTCTCATTCTGTGTATCATTCTGTGTCTACATACCATTTTTGCTATCAATAGTTTTGGGAATGAGGAACTATAAGGCACTACCCAATTTAAAGAAGAAATTGGAAGTCATTAAAATAATTAAAAGATGTTAATGTATTTCAAAAAATTATAAACGGTTTTGGGAATCCAAAAGGATGAATAAGAAGATAGAAAGAAGTGGGTTATAATAAGGGACAACGGTTTTCAAAAATAATTATTGGAACTAAACAAAATTAAAAAAAGTAATTTTATTTTTCTTCATAGCGTATTATAACCTAGAATCTATTTATATTTCTAGAAAATATAAATATATTAACTTCCAAACAAATAAATATTATAAAAATTACACCATAACCATCTGATAGGATACTAATGGAAAATTAAAATAAAAATATCGTATTTAAAATATCTGATATTTCCATATGATTCATTATTGGCATGATTTAAAATTAACAAAAATCTGTTATGAATGAGAGATAATTCACGTTAAGGAAGGAGGGGGAATAAGTTATTAACTAATCATATATTGGTGATAGATGAATCATTTTAAATTGGGGACATATTTAAAATGAATTAAATATAAAATGCTATTTTTTTTTTTGTTACTTCTGAAAACAAAATATAAAAATCTATATACTAACAAACAGGTTTTGTGTAACATGAAAAAATAAAAATGGACACCATCTAAGTGGAACAAACCCTTATTTTTAAAAGGGATACGTATATGTTATATTTTCAATAAAATACGTATGCTAATTTTAAAATAAAGGATATTTCCGAAAAGATAGAAACAAATTAAGGAAGGAGGGGGGACTTAAGAAAAATTATTTTTATAATAGGAAATTAGGGAATTATATATAATGAAATACAAAAATTTGAGTTAAATAATATTAAACACTGTTATTACTTAAAAAATTTGACCAATAAAAAAAGAGTAATCTATTAACTCAAATTCGCATTTTGGGTTGTTAAGTTGTTATAGAAACTCAAAGTATTAAAATAATCCAATTTATCTTACATATGAATTCAATATCTCATAAACGAATTTCAATATTTCTACCTGAAATTGATATAAAATAAAATTATGTGCGTGAGGTCCAATTTTGGAAAAAATTTATTAAGTTGATAACATTCATGTGGAAGGAAGAAACAACATCCAATCTTTATTTGATTTGATAATGCTTTAACAATTAAAAATAGCATTTGACCTCACTGATCACCCAACGTTAGTTTTTATTGAAACATAGATTCAAATTATGATTTCAATGGATAATATCCTTAGCTGTTTGACAATATCAAAAGCAGATATTTTTTGCAATAATTTCATCGTTATACACAAAAAAAAAAACTCGTATGTAAAATACTAATCTAAGGTAAATATAACAAATGCTAATTAATAGATCAACTTATGGAAAAAGGGAACATTGCATAAGATAAATGGTGCATCCGATCATCGGATGAAAAAGTCAAGTACATCCCATAGAGGGCAAAATTGAAAGGATCTTCAAAATGACAAACTACAAAATCATAATGAAAATTTGCATAACACCATCAATGGCTCATAGAGCCAGCAAAAACATCAAAAAACAAAACACTTTTGAATAGACATAAACTCTCTCAAATTTTCTCTTTCTTGACCATCTTCAGAGGCTTCTTGTTGTCAGAAATAGGATTTGCTTCAGGGCTAGGACGTTTAGCAGGAGGAAAATCATTGCTTTCCACATGAAGAGGTTTCTCAGAATTCACATTGTAAGGTAGGGAAGCTTTGATGATACCCTCCGTTTCAACATTAAGAGCTTTGTCCTGCAGTAAAAAAATACAAAAATTGGATAAGACACTTATATAATATTAAAGGGTGTAACTAAAATCTTAATAAATTTCTCACATGAGATAACACAAACCTGAACATTCTTTTTAGAAGAAGCAGAAACGTTCTTTTTAGAAGCCACTGATTTCATTTTTTGTGGGACTTTGACCTCCTTATCCTAAGCCTTAATTGGTGTAATATTAAACGTTAGAAAGACAATATAATAAAATATTAATAAGATTTAGATCCAACTCAAGAAACTAAAAAGTGCAAAGGAAATTTTAGGACCAGATCATCGTGCTTAGTTGCTGAAAGCTCAGTATTTTCTAGCGGGGATGATCCATTAACACCACTAACTGATTTAGAAGAGGCTTCAACAGCAGCAGGTTCATTGATCAAGTTAGATGGATCGCAGACTGTAGAAGAACCACCGGGAGCACCATTCGAAGCCTTACAAACATCAAGATATTGTAATGGAAGAAGACAACACTATATTATATTAAGCAAATGTTCAAAAAATGCATTCAGAGTAAAATCAAATACGATTCTAACATCTTTTTTAGGTAGAATTTCTGCCTTTCCCTTGTTGGATTTCTTTTGGGTTTCGAACTGCATCTTCAGTTCAGAAACAGGAGCCAACACTATAGAACCTTCTTGACAACCTCTACTTATATCAACAGCAGGGGAATTGTTTGAAGAAAGCCCACCAGCAACATTAAAATCTTCATTAAGATCCTAATTTCATAAAAAAAGCAAATTAGATAAAAAAATCATACTAGTGAAAGAAACAAAATCAAAAAATCAGGTAAGATGTACAAAACCTTAGCAAAACTTGAAGAAGATCCTTGGCCAACACTCCCTGAGCTAGGAGTTGTTAAAAGCATATAGGGAGGAGAGCTTTCTAAGTGGGGATTTGCGTTCTTAAACTGGGAAATGACTTCAGGATCAGAACAAATTCTCGTCACCTTATAAGATGGCTCAAACCATGTGTTGGAACTGTTGTCAACTTCAATCTTGAATAAAAATGACTTATCAATCAAACTCATAATCTTCAACGGAACCTGAGAATCGCTAGGGTCCTGGAATTGAAAATATAATTTAGTTAGAGAAAAAATAGTACAAATTTAATTGAAAAGTAGTGGATTTAGGTATATCTGAAATAACCTTATGGCATTTTCCAACCAATTCAGAACATGGCTTATTAAGAAGGTTGTTGGCCTCTTGATCAAATAAAACAAAGGTTGTCGAATCTTTAGCATCCATAACCCTCAAACGAATTTTGTATATAGGAATTGCAGTAACAACATGGCGAACACAGGCTTCACAAAAGTACATGTCCTCAGCTGGGTACACCTTTTTGTTACACTTGCAAGCAGGATAATACCAACTGTTGTCATCAGGAATGAATTTAACAGTGGCAAACACAACACAAACAGATTTCTGACGATAAGAAATTAGAAAAAGTCAGGGAAATGGAAAAAAACACTATAAATCAACACCAAACCAACAAATAAAAAACAAAATAAAATAAACAAACCTCAGCCAAATCTTTAATCTGCTCAATAGTTTTCCCTTCATTTTGTTTTAGAAAATCCTCTGCTGGAGATAGTTTTGCCGAATCCTGAAGCTGGCAAATGACCTTAGCAGCAAGGCCATTAGACTCAAAAAACCTTTCTCGAATTGGACCAGCTTCATCAATAGCAGGATTAAAAAGAATTTGGGTTGCCTCATACACGTTTTGAATGCTAGGCCTCCCTGTGAATTACAAAAAAAAAGGAAGTTAGAATCTAAGGACGACATACGAATTTAATTAAGGAGAATGTTTTACAAAAGAACAAACAAACGAAAAACAAAAAAAAAACTTTAAAAGGTTTTATCTTCGCAAATTGGACAACAACTACAGCGTTCGTCATATCCCCAGAAGCCAATTGCCCAAATATTTCATCCACATATTTTCCAAAAAAAGCTGCCTCGACACGAACTCTAAGCAAAAGAGAAAAAACCAAATCAATAAACACCACATAAGATAATTGAATCAAAATTATGGTACAGATTTACACATACCCTTCCTGTTTAATTTCTAGTGTGATCCTCTTTTGCACTTTACCATGCTTCTCAAACTCCTGCTCACCAGAGGAGCCAGTCAAGATACCTATGACATCTGGAAAAAATAAAACTTTTAGAGGGCCATAACAACGTTTATATAATGTAAAAAAAAAACAAAATAAAACATAATAACAACAAAATCACAACGATTCTATATATAAATATATTAACAGAAAAAACAAAAATTGAAATAACAAAAAATTTACGTATAAAGATAACAAAAAGAGCAATAATCAAATTAAGGGGTGAATAATTTATAGATTGAAAGAAGAATGAATCAAAAAATAAACAGATAAAATATCAAAAAATAAATAAACAGATAAAATCTACCTATGAGGAAGAATGTGTCAGGATCCTTGAAGACAACATCAGATAGAGGCATGAAGGTAAAAGGTTTTCCTGTGATGGGGGTGTTAGCCATAAGCCTAACACTGGTATGCATTTGAAAATTAACCTTGTATGGATGAGGGGTCGTCCTGAAATCACCGTCATTCTCACAAACACCAAAAAATGATATCTGGTATACACGACCCTCAAGCAACTGATTCTTGAATCGGTAGACTAAAGTACGCCGGATTGAAGCATGTATTTTGCAGCCCTAAATAAAAACAAAAAAGGACGTTAAAAAAAGATTCTCAAAACATAAACCCATAAACATTGAGGAATATAGGGTAAAAATGAAACCTTGGAGTCCATCAAAACCATCTCCAACGATGAAGGTAGCTTAGATCCAGAGTAGCTAGGAGTTAACCACAACCTTACAACCTTCACAACAATGGCCCAAGTTTCTTTGGAAGCATCAATCTTGGACACATCATCAACTCGGAGAGACATTTCAAGAGGGGATGAAGAACAAATTATGAAGAAGATAAACTCTTAATTCAGAAGGGATTGTGGATGAGGGCATCACAACACAACTACTTATATAGAAGACTCTACATGGGTTGAAACCTTTGAATTTTCATTTCAAAATAAGAATTGAAAACAAAAAAATAAGGGGGGATGAACAAACAATTATTGGGCACATATAGAGAAAATCAAAACACAAAGTCCCAATATTCATTAAAGGGGCGTGAAAAAAAAATCAGGCAATGGAAAATGGAATGTTGAACCAATAAATGGAGGATGATGAATTTGAAATATATTGTGTTAATAAGGAATAGGGGTTCATGTGTATAAACGTGAAGACATAATGGGAGAAAGAGAATAAAAGAAGGGAGATAAAATAGATGAAATTAAAATTAAATATTCTTTATTTTAATTACTTAGTGGGCGGTTTAAATAATACATAGGGAACGTAGAAATACAAATAAAGGAGGCTGAATAATTAAATCATTTTCGAATATAAATGAAAAAGGGACCGGATTCATAATCTGTTTTTCAACAACATGAGAAAAGGGAGGATAAAGAGAGATAAAATCAATGAAGATTAATGTTAATTGTACATTGAAATTTGACCAACAATAAACACTCAATGATTCTATGCTTATGCCGAGATAACGGGGGAGACCAAATTAATGGAGATAGTGGAAGAAGAAGGAAAATGAAGGTTGGAGAATAAAAATGAATATAATATTCATGGAGGGACACGTGTCACGTTGTGATGCAAAGGGGAGGGAATAAAATATTGCAAAATATTCAGGAGCTGAGGTTTTTGATAATGACATGCTTGGAGTGTTCCTGCTTTAATATATATAGATTTCCCATTTTTATATATCCACAAATTTAAATTTTGGAAATCTAATTAAGAGCTGAAACAATGAGGTTGAGTTAGGACCCTGCATGAGTATTTTTTTATATAGTTAGATGTAAAATTAATAGTTCAGTTTCAAATTGAGAAAGACAAAAAAATAATTAGACATAGAGGACCCAAATAGTACAAATTTGCCTATTTATTTTCTATTTTCATGTACTTTTTTTATTTATAAATAGCATCTTGCCTTTACTTAATTTACTTTTTTTCAAATTTTTACACAAAAAGTTAATACAAGAAAATTTTATTTTGATTATTTTTAAATAATTTTTTTTGGTGAATGGAAAATCATATAAACATTAAGAACAAGAAGAAATTTTAATAATTAAATATTAAAATTTAAAAAATCGTGAGAAAAATACCATTCTGCAGAAAAAAAAAAGGAAAAAATATTAATTAGTCACGATCAAGCGAAAAGATCGTGACATTATCATTATAATCAAATTGATTTGGCTCCAACTTATGGGTTTAACAAGAAGACTTTTCTAATATAAATAACCTTTTCAAAATATAAATGGCTTCAGTTTAGACCCCGGCACTGATTTGCCTTCTTTAATGCCATAGCAACAAAAAGGGTATGCGACACATTGCAGGTTTTGCAAGCAACTGTCAATACAAGAGCACGTAATCTCCATCATTTTGATCAGATGTGCAATTTATTAATAACATGGTTTTTCTTTTGAAACCAATTAATAACATTGGTTGATTTAAGTGAGATATATAATTAAGTTTTAGTTTTTGATATGATAGAAGAAAATTTGAGTATTTATGTAAAAAATGTTTACGATGAGATGA
Organism: Lotus japonicus; assembly: GCF_012489685.1. Lineage (NCBI taxonomy): Eukaryota > Viridiplantae > Streptophyta > Magnoliopsida > Fabales > Fabaceae > Lotus > Lotus japonicus. The sequence continues at coordinate 52,978,333 of NC_080045.1, read as the reverse complement.
CCATGTATAAACATTAAATCTCTAGTCTACCGTCTACACTACAGGATGTCCGTTTGCTGCAGGTTGATCGAGCCAAGAACAACACCGCTGACAAGTTAGCACGGGAAGCTTGTCGATTAGGGTCTCCCGTCCAAGTCTGGAAGCAACTGTCTTCCTTCGTTTTTGATTCTTTGTTCTTAGATTCTTGTTCTTAGTTTTGTTGTTTTGTTAATTTTCCTCCTGTAACAAAAAAAAACATAAAATTTCTTAAAATACATATTTAAGAGTTAGTCTCACCATAACATAAATATTTCAATCTCAAATTAAATTGTATCCCGTAAATAATAATTGTGTTTTATGAGGAGTGTTTCATTTCACCACTGGTAGTGATAAAATTGTTTGTTCAATGTTAATTTTGATGTGTTTTTTAGTACGTACATCGAAAATATAAATTGCACTTGCTAGGAATTGATCATGAACTTCCCCACTTAACCCATATATGTCCTAATTCTTACCACTTGAGCTATTATTTGGAGACAATTTTTTTGTGTTTAAATATTTTTTTATAATTAAGGAATTAATTATAATACAGTCATGTCGTGAACATAATTAATTATTATGAGAATTAATAATTTGAGTCCACACTCCACAATGCTATTTCTAAGAGGGAGTTCACAAACCACAATGTTGTTATCCCACATAAATAATTTTTGTCGTAATGTATCTGAAGTAAATTACATTTAATTCTTATAACCCCTGAGGCCCTGATGCATGTAAATACTCATTAACCAATCAAATTATGAATACAGGACCCATTTTGAATCGTAAAAGAGTCCACTAACATTTACTTCAAAGTGAATAATAAATAAATAAACATTTCAAAAGAAAAAGAAGAATAATAAATAATAAAAACATTTGTTTAAAACACTATAGTACTCCCTCTAGCCTCTCATTATTAAACAATCAACCTCTTGCTTTTAGCCGTTCATACATGTCTAATGTCTTCACGTGAGATGTTGATTATTCAGCAAAAGTTTCAGAGTAGAATCAGCACATATTTAATTCAATATTACATTACTCTAAACGTTTATATTCATAGTAATCTTTTGTGGTTTGAAGCACATCTATCCTCAACTCACACAGTCTTGTTTAAGCTGAGTATAATTATTATGGGTGGATTTTTTTAATTTTTTAATTTTAAGGTAGTTTAACTGCATTCACATGGATTCAAATTTAAAATCTCTGCTCAAGTTAAAAGACTAAAATAACTCACATAGATACAAACCTGAAATCTCTGCTTAAATAATGTGAACTTCTGTACAATGTTTAGACTTCAGTGGTCTTAGTTACACAAGATAAAACTAAATCATTGAATCTTGGATTTAAACAAATTTGATTTTGCTCAAAATATCTGTAAGGTGAGAGGCCTTTTGTCCCCACCTTATGAACTCAACTATGCTCTTTTATTTGCTTATAAAAATGGGGTTGGAGACATGGGAAATCTTATGGAATCAGCCGTATAATAAGCGTTAGGCAAGCCCCCAACAAAATTAGGACCCACCATCTACCTTTAGATTGTTCTGATTAAACCAGTTTTTTAGCTGCTAAAAAGTTTTATCATGTTCCAATTCTATGATACCAACCTTTTCAATCCTCAACCTAACGCTAAAAGGAAGAAAATATTGGAGTGTTTTGATCACAAGAAGCGGAAGAATAACACACTAACATGACTTTTCTGACAAAACACCCCTCAAAAAAGAATATAAGACAAAAGAATTAAGTCAAAGTCATAGCAGGGAAAGATTTTCCAAAACAATGTTAGATGCATTAATAGTGTCTTGCAGGGGTAGAATTGATTATGGTGAGAGGAGATAGATAAGAGTGTATGAAGAGTGTATGAAGAGGGAAGGAAAGAAGGTCCAGTACAAGTTACAACCACAACTGCCAGGTTCAGGGGTTCCTTGGAGTAGCATTAAAGACACAGTTCCAGATCTTCACCTCACACATCACCAGCACCACCCAAATGGCAATTTTTTTGCTTTTTCTCTTTGAGAAACTAATGCAACAAAAAGAGAACAAGCTTTTATAAAGGAAAGGTGCATTGATTATTATCTCAATGACTTTTAGTTGGAAGAAGAAAATGGGAAGAAGCTTTTGTGGCTTTGAGCTTCTTACCATGATCTTGATCATCATCACTACCCTCTTGGTGCTGCTATCAGCACAAAGAACCCACATTTTGTCTGTGGATGATTTAATGAATGCAGTTGGAAGCTTCAACTTTCATGGCCTGCAACAACCACAGATGTATGAGGAGAATGAGCAAGGAAGAGAAAACAAGGTGAAGAAAATTTCAGGACTTGATGAGAATGAAGAGAAGCAAGCTTTTATAGTGGAAAAAGTAAGATCTTTGCTTGGTCTAAGGAGTTTTCATGCCAGAAAACCATCCAATGGAGACTCTCAGTTTCTTCCTCCATCACCTTCTCCATCACCTGCTCCTGCTCCTTCTCCTGTGCTGCACCTGCATCCTCATTCTCATCATAAGCAACACCATTTTCATAGGAACCTTCCACCTAAGAAAACTCATGGTGGAGATAGAGACAGAGCTAAGAGAATACTAGTAGCTGTTCTTGTTTCTGTGGGTGTTGCTGCATTGGTTGGTGCTTTTGTGTCAATCTTTTTCTGCTGGAAATTCACAAATCACAGAAAGAAGCCCAAGAGGACAATGCCACTCTGCAGCAGCAAGAACAAAGAAGCAAAGGTGAGTTCATCAAACTCAGGGCTAGATCGGTTTTATCTTGATGCTTTAGGTGAGGATATAGAGCAACACTCTTCCAGCTTGAAAAGGTTAGAATGTGACAATGTTAGCTGTTCTTTCACCAAAGAAATTGTGTCTGTTCATGATGATGTGGAAGAATCAGTGAAAGTTGAATCTGATGGGGGCAACTCTTCTGAAAGGGATAAAATTATCCCTGAAGATTGCAATTCATCAGATGATGAAAGCTTTCATTCCTTTGTTGATTCACAATCAAATGCTAGACTTTCCAATGCTTCAGCTTGTAGCTTGAGTGACACACACTCTCTGTCATCCCCTCAAAATTCAAGTTCATTACCAAACCAATTTACTAGTTCTCCCCAAAATTCAATCTCAAAAACACAATCTCACCAAGCACCTTATAGTCCAAAACATGAAGAGCAAGAGATTGAGGCTTTTTCCATTTCCCCTCCACCTGCTCCACCAACTCCTCCACCACCTCCCCCACCACCTCCACCCTTGCAAATGCCACTGTTTTCTCTGCATTCTCTTACCACTTCATCTAGAGTTTCCTCTCACTCTCCACTTTCTTTGACATCTCACAATTTGTCATCTCCTATAAATTCAGACACTTCCTCAAGATCAAATCCAAGTCCTGAAAAGGAGTTGCTTTCTCCACCTCATCCTGACCCTACAAAATCTCCTTCCACCATTCCTCCACCACCATGCCCACCTCCATTTTTAAAAGGTATAAGTAAAAATGCCAAAACCCCACCTCCTCCACCATCTCAATTCCCTCAATTCACACCATTAGGCAAAGATGGTACACCACTGCCAAAACTCAAACCACTTCACTGGGACAAAGTAAGAGCTGCACCAAATCGCACTATGGTTTGGGATAAGCTAAGATCAAGCTCATTTGAGTAAGTTCAACTTCATTAGTAACAATTAAGCAATAACAATTTCATTTTTTACTTCTTAATTTTTCCCCAGTTTAAGTACATGATGAATTTTAATCAGGTTGGATGAGGAAATGATCAAGTCACTTTTCGGCTACAATTTACACGGTTCGATTAAGGATGACGAATCAAAGAGCAAAACCCCATCTCCAAGCAAGCATGTTCTTGAGCCTAAACGGCTGCAGAACATAACAATACTCTCAAAAGCTCTGAATGCGACAGCTGAACAAGTTTGTGAAGCACTAATGCAAGGTAAAAAAACACCTCAATTATGAGCACTTGCCACAAAAAAGGTACTTTCTAGTACACAGTAAAATTATTGTTTTACAGGTTCCAAGTTTCAAAGCGCATTTGTCATGAACATGGAGGAAGTAAAACATTTTGTCCCATTCTCATGAGATAAAGTATAACTGTTACTGAACAGCATCACTGCAATAATAGTTTCTGTTATAAGTTATATCTACTAATTAAAATCACACACCGACTTTGACTAGTAGCATTAGAAGATGAATGCATCTACCATATGTTGAAGACAATTAATACCATGTTTGGACAAGTCTTTTTCCTTTTCTCAAAATCAATTCTGATATCAAGAAGCTACTCATAGAAACTTCTCTTTAGAATTGATTTTGACATTAAAATCAATAGTAGAAAAATTCTCAAAGATGCACTAAATGTTTGGAGTGATGTTGTCTAAGTAAGATCTCATTAAATTGTTTGAAAAACCAGGGAAAGGACTGTCTTTGCAACAACTAGAAGCACTGGTGAAAATGGTGCCCACCAAGGAAGAAGAGGACAAGCTCACCAGTTACAAAGGCGACATAAATGAACTGGGGTCAGCTGAAAAGTTTTTGAGGGCAATGCTGAGTGTCCCATCTGCCTTTCAACGAGTAGAAGCCATGCTCTATAGAGAAACTTTTGATGATGAAGTTGTTCATCTCAGGAACTCATTTTCAATGCTCGAGGTATAACCACCAAAGTTTTAAGACCCTTATTTTTTTTTCCCTATTTGCAAAAACACAAACGTGCAAATCGTGAAACCAAACATGCACTTACTTTTTCCAATTCTCGTTCATTGTGTCTCATTTACTATCCCACCAGGAGGCATGCAAAGAGCTAAGATCAAGCAGGCTCTTCTCGAAACTGCTTGAAGCGGTACTGAAAACCGGCAACCGCATGAATGTAGGAACAATCAGGGGTGGCGCAAGTGCATTCAAGCTCGATGCGCTTCTCAAGCTTGCAGATGTGAAGGGAACTGACGGCAAAACCACCTTGCTCCATTTCGTTGTTCAGGAGATTGTTCGCTCTGAAGGGATCAGAGTTTCAGACAGCATCATGGGGAAGATCAGCCAAAGAACCAACAAGAACCGAACAGAGGAAGAGAAGGAAGATGATTACAGAAGAATGGGACTAGAACTTGTTTCTGGTCTCAGCACCGAACTTTACAATGTTAAAAAGACAGCAACTATTGATTTGGATGTTCTTGCAAGCTCTGTGTCGAATCTCTCAGAGGGAGTGGCGAGGATGCAAAATCTGGTGGACATGGAGTTGCGTGAGGATGAAGGAAGCATGAACTTTGTGCGGTCTATGAAGATGTTTTTGAACTATGCAGATGTGAATTTGAAGGAGTTGCGAGGTGATGAAGATAGAGTTCTTGCTCGTGTGAAGGAAATCACAGAGTATTTTCATGGGGTTGTGATGAGCAAAGAGGATGCAAACCTGCTAAGGATCTTTGTCATAGTGAGAGATTTTCTGGGGATGTTGGATAATGTGTGTAAAGAGCTTAGAAGATCTAGAACTCCACGCACTCCAAATCCTCTTGCTCCCTTCAGATAAAGATTGTTATCACTGTGTGTGTTCATAGGGATTGAAATTTTCAAACAAACTGAGTGTAACTTTATGGTTCTTGTGGAGTTTTTGTAATATGTGACTTTCAAATGATAGTGTATCTATTACTAGTAGAGGATTAATGTTCTTACAGTTTGAAAATTAGTGATCACTATTCACAACCTTCTTATTTTCCATACTTGTGTTGTGTTATGATCTCTATACATTGTATTTAGTTTTTCATTCCACATTATATACTTTATATGATGAAACTTAGGGGTCTTCTTCCCCAAGTCAAAACATGAATCATGAGCTAAATCATATAAAAATTATATTCTGATTTTTTGATTCAGGTTCTCACCCAAAGCTTGAGACATTGTTCCAAAACAAATTAGTACTACCAAACGAATCATAATGGTCCAATTCAACGTATGGAGGAAGATAATAATAAAAGTATATCAAAATGAAGACATGTTTAAAACTAAATAAACCAACAAACAATCGGGTACATCTTCCGACACGAATTGTTCTAACTTAAGTAGATGTCTCAAATTTAAGTCTTCGTAAATGCAATTACAATAAATAGCTAGCAAGAAGAGCTTATATTGAGAAAATAAAAACATTAAACTTTCACAACACAAAGTCCTTTTGAGATTGTGAAATTGGCCTCTCGAAAATGAGTTATGGAGTGACTATCTTATTTAGAGAAGCCGAACCCAAATTAGATTTGGCGGGATTCTAACTTGGGAATCAGAACAGGAACATAGTTTCATTTCACTCCCTGATGAATCTCTGCTCTGCGATTTGCCTCAAAATCTCACAACACAAGCTAAGTTCAGGTGTAAATTTGAAAACTTGGTAGAACAATCTTACAAGAGAAGAAACAACCACAGTGCTGGTTCAATTTTCCCCCAAAACACAAAAGGGGTTTACGTTTTCGTCAATTTTCAGCCATGGACGCCAACAACAACAACAACACATCTTCCGATCAAGTCATTGCAGAAATGGTTGAAATGGGTTTCCAGCATTCCACCATTCTCGAAGCCATTGAAGCAGTAGGTCCATCGATTCGCAGCGCGGTGGAGCATATTTTCAAGACTACCACCATTTCTAACCCTAACCCTAACCCTGAACCACCAACTCACACCTTCAAATCACGCAATGGGAATGCCCTGAATAAACAATCTTTGCCGTCGTCGTCGTCGCATCCGAAGCCAATTGATCATTATTTCAAACCCATTGGTAAAGTCAAGAGCAAGAAAAGTGAAAATGAGGTTGTTGTTAATGATGATGTAATGAGAGCTGAAGAGTTGGATGTAACATCTGATTGGGAGCAAAAATTCGAGAAAAGCGAGGTTGTTATTGCTGATGATGTAATGAGAACTGATCCTGATGTAGCATCTGATTGGGAGCACACAGTTAGCAAGTTGTTGCAAAAACATTTTGGGTTTTCAGCATTGAAAAGTTTTCAGAAGGAAGCACTAGCTGCTTGGGTTGCAAATGAAGATTGTCTTGTTCTTGCTGCAACAGGATCTGGTTTTGTTCTTTCTCTCTGATTAATCTTGTGTGTTTCTTAGTAATTGTGTATTTACTTACAGGAAGGTTTTTTCTATGCAGGTAAGTCTCTGTGCTTTCAGATTCCTGCATTGTTAACTGGGAAAGTGGTGGTTGTGATCTCACCCTTGATAAGCTTGATGCAGGACCAGTGCTGGAAGCTAACAAAGCATGGGCTCAGTGCTTGCTTTCTCGGTTCTGGGCAACGTGATGATACTGTTGAAAGGAAAGCAATGAAGGGTGTGTACAGTATAATATATGTTTGCCCGGAGACACTTCTGAGGTATGTATGGTTAGGGGCATTGAAGTCGGTTTTGTGTCTGAGAAGTCTTTGATTTAAGTATTTTTATGTCTGGTAACTACAACTGTCCTATGTAGATTGTTGCCACAGCTGCAGAAGCTTGCAAATGGCCGTGGAATTGCTTTATTCGCAATTGATGAGGTGCATTGTGTTTCTAAATGGGGTCATGATTTCCGTCCAGCTTACAGGTTTGTTTTATGCATTCTATTTCCTTGTTGTTCATTATGGATCAATTTGTGTACAATACATAGAACATCTTAAAAGATGATATATCACCTGTGGTTTGTAAAGAAACTAAGATCAATTGCTAGATGATTTGGTTGATTACCACACATATCACTTTTTTGTTCTTTTGCATACCTCTAAATTTCCTAAATATCTTTATTCAACTGTCATATGTATGACCTGTTTTTAAATTTCTTCTCTTGTTGCAGAGAATTGTCTGTGTTAAGGGAAAGTTTCTGTACTAGCAGGATAAAATCCCTGAAATTTGATATACCTCTGATGGCCTTGACAGCTACTGCTACAAAGAGAGTTAGAGAAGACATTTTAGAATCACTATGCATGTCAAAAGGAACAAAAGTTGTTCTCACATCATTTTTTCGACCTAATTTACGCTTCATGGTGAGTTTGCCCATGTTTAATCACTAAACTTGCATCTAACGACACCATCTTCTCGTTACTTTATAATGCTTAAAAATTACTATGGCTTCTATAGGTAAAGCATAGTAAAACATCACAAGTTTCTTATGAGAAAGATTTTCATGAATTGATTAAGGAATATGGTAGAGAGCAAAACATTGGTGGAAATAAAGAAGCTTTCATCTCAGATGGTTCAGATGATAGTGGTTCAGATGCCAGAAGAAGCTCTGATACAGACAGTGTTTCTTCTCATGAATTGGATGACAACCAAGATAAGTATGATGACAGCAATATTAATGTAATGCTTTCAGGAAACATAGACAATCTTCAAGAGCCTTTGCAACCAGGACCAGCAATCATATATGTGCCCACCAGAAAAGAAACACTGAGAATCGCACAGTACCTATGCAAGTTTGGCGTGAAGGCTGCTGCTTACAATGCAGGGGTAAGGATTATATATTTTACTCAAACTTTTTAATTTATATGGCCGTTTAAATTTGTAATCAACTAAAATTTGTCAGGATGAGAATCGTTAATTCTAAGACACCATGAAGTACTAACTACTAAGAAGGAGATTTTTATTTTTTGTTATTGTTCTTCCTGTTTTACTTTTAATCTATTTTGGCATGCACCATTGCATTTCATTGAACCAAACTCTGTAGTTACTTTGACATTACTATGTAAGTTTGCTGAGCTCATTTTCTTTCTCCAGCTTAACACGTCGCATCTAAGCAGGGTTCATAAAGAGTTTCATGACAATACTTTAGAGGTATGGATCCGGAGCCTGAACAAAATATATGTCTACATTTCAATGTCTTCCAACCTGAGTACTGTCATTTTTTTTCTTTGGGGGGGGGGGGGGAGTACTGTCAAGTTTGTATAGCTGTGGTGTGCTATTCACATGACAGTTATTATGAAAATAGAGGACAAGGTCCATGGAACTCTTTCATTAAAAGGAATTGAATAATACCCATTCGCTTTTTTTCCTGATTTTGATAGCTCTTTTCAGTTTGTGACTAGTTTTCATACTTAATGCACCCCACTCCATGTTTTTTTTTTACTTCAGCTTTTTCAACCCTGCACAACCTGTTATACATCTAAGCTTTGGTGTTTCTTCGTAATTATTTGTTAAGACATGGCTTTGAAATGTGTTTTTTTTCCACCTTGTTTACCCCTATGTTGCCTGAAGAGTTCACTACATAATTTAAATTATTTCCTTATTCCAGAATCATCAACAGGTTTGACTAGAAACAGTTATGCTTTTGTGTTTTACCATTTTCAGGTTGTAGTTGCAACAATAGCATTTGCAATGGGGATTGACAAATCGAATGTCAGAAGAATCATCCACTATGGTTGGCCGCAGGTCTGTTTTTCAAATAATTTTTGCTGATATATTAATTAGATTTTAAGTTTGTCTTTTCTTGTGCATTCCATATTTTATGCTTTCACTTCCTGGATTGTCCATCTTTTTCTTTTGACATGCCTCAAATAATCAAATATGTAATTTGATCATCAGAGTTTGGAAGCCTACTACCAAGAAGCTGGACGGGCTGGTCGAGATGGGAAATTAGCATGTTGCAGTAAGTTCAATTATACTATAATATAATTTTTTACATTGCGCATTTCTTTTGTTCTCGTCATTTTCTGTTGGATTTTAAATTCATGTTTATACCTTTATGTTCACATAATTAGTAGGCTCCTTATTTTTTAATTCTTCTGAGACACTTATATCCTGTGTTTGTTCCCAATTTCACAACAAGTTCTATATGCAAACCTAGCAAGAAAGCCATCACTTTTGCCAAGTCGTAGAAGTGATGATCAGATAAAACAAGCATATATTTTGCTGTCTGATATTTTCAGGTTTGCTTTGATCAATACACCTTTATGTGTCTTTTCTTTTGTTTTATTTTAGTACAGAACCTTAATGTATATTTGTAGATATGGAATGAATACTTCACATTGTCGCGCAAAGACACTTGTTGAGTACTTTGGAGAAGATTTCAGTCAACAAAAATGTTGCTTGTACGTAGAGTTTGATCTCAAAGCCTTGCTTTCTTATTATGTTTAAGCATCTGTTTAAGTGAAAAATTATTCTAATATATGAGAAGCTTGAGACCCTGTGTGTATTTCTAATTCAACCAATAGTTGATACCGAATTACCTTTTTTTTGAAGCACTAACATACTTGTTTCCTCTTGTAATCATGGGATTATTTTTCGAGTCATTTATGAACCTCCTTTCATGCAGATGTGATGTGTGCATTAATGGACCACCTCAAAGGCAGAATCTAAAAGAGGAGGCCTGTGTTTTACTGCAAACAATATGTGTCCATAATGTATGTCAAACGGTTTCAATTTATACCAATTAAACTTGCATTTCTGTCTTGTGAATTTATAATTATATCCAAATATTGACCCGGTGGGTGCTAGTCACAATGGTTAAAGTGACTACTAGAACCACCAGATCAAAAGTTCGATCCTTAGGAGCTGCACTTTTGCCAATACCTTCAGCCTTCACCACACCCAGGTCGGAATTGTGAAAATGACTTGGTACACCCAAAAAATATTGACCCTTGTATTTTCATGGCATTCTTTCCAAAAGTCCTCTTCCTACTCGTGTATTTTTTCTCTTTCTTGAGATTAAGTTTCAACATGATTAAATAAATGATCAAACAAAGGGTTTGAGAGCTCAAGTTTTGTGGAGGAATATTGTCACGGTCCATAGATTTGTATTTTCTATATTCCATAAGAGAAAAGAAACTGATGCAACATGAACGCTAATTTTTCAGGCTTCTAGCTACTCCTTGGATCCTTCATATAATGATGATATCCACTTTGGCTCCAAAAGTAGAAGGCTAGAAAAGAGACCCAGTCTTATGAAGTTAGTTAGAAATATAAGGAAGCAGGTGAACCTACATATAATTGTCATCTCTCACTGTTTGTTATGTACTCATGTTGGGTATTCTATATTGTTGCTAATTCCTGTAACAATTTTTTGTTGTTTTCATATGTTGTGGCCATCTGCAGTTTCAAAAGTTTGTAACCACTGATATATTATGGTGGAGAGGTCTTGCTCGAATTTTGGAAGTTAAAGGATACATCAAGGAAGGAGATGAGAAGGTATACTTGCTTTAACTAGATATAAGTTTAACCCATCCTTGTATATCAATATTGCAAAAGCCTGTTCACAAATGTCATAATTGAAAAAGTGGGATTTGTTGCATCTGATGATTAAGAAATGATATATACATTTGAGAAGTGATCCTACAAAGGTAATTTAACATATAGACATAAACTGAGGATTGATAAAACATGTTTCTGCATTTAGTATTGAAGTAAGATTGAGCATTGGTAATTCCACTTTAATTTCATCTCAAGTTTTGCTCTATACAATTGCAGACCCATGTTCAGATAAAATACCCCGAGGTAACAGAACTGGGAATGGAATTTCTGAAGTGTGAGCAAGCTTTTTATGAGTACCTTGAGGCTGATATGTTGTTTGCCAAGAAAACTAACAAACCATATTCCTCATTCTCAGAATGGGGAAAAGGTTGGGCTGATCCTGAGATCCGTCGCCAACGCTTGGAAGCAATGCGACTTGATAGAAATCCAATGCAGCGAGTTAGAAAGCAACCAAAGAGGAAGGTTAATACACCTGATATAAAGACTTTACTAACATCAAAACTTTCAAAACATAAGTGATATGTATCTCATCTTTTTTATTGAAGTATATAATTTACTCGTTGGCTCATAGAAGTAATTCATCCATGATGATCTTAATCTTATCATGATTAATAGTAAAATCATGAATGTGTTTTTAACTTTTTGTAAGAAAAAGAGGAACTGAGACACAACATAAGTTGTTCAACACCTAACTGGTAAAATTGGTGATGACGGATTATATTGGCAGCATGTAAGGGGCACTAACACTTAGATATGTATTTTCCTACGCAGACAAGTAAGAAAAAGAATAGAAAATTAATTCCTGTTGAAGTAATGTAGTAACCCCAAACCGAAGCAAAGCATAAGGATCAGCATTGTTTGACTCATATACCCCCACCCCAAGGATATGTTGAACCAAGAACACCATTCATGGCATTTGGCAACATCGTTTTCGCGGTAATAGGCTTCTCTGCATCGTTCATATTTTGTGTGCCGAACCTCAAAAGATGGCACACGAAACAACTGGCTGCACAAAAATTAAGAATCATCAGCGAGGCCTTGGAGGTGGCAGAAGAAAGAGTGATGAGATTCGAAGAAAGACATGACAGAATTTTGAGAGAAATAAGCGCATGTTACTTGACCAATGCAGAAGTTGTTGAGGCACTAGCGGGTGCTCGAGCTACCATGAACCAGGCATTGGAGTTTGCTGTTGATTTGAGGACAATTCAGTACAAAATCATTGCCTCTTTCCCTGATGTAATCGATGTTCTTTAGGAATTAAGGATTCAAAAAACAAGAGGAGCTTGAATTGCTCTCAGTTTTTAAAGCTTGCTTAAGATGTTTCGGCATGTAATGTTCATTATACATCTTTATAGTCCTTGCATGTTACAATTTAGGAGTAAATAGTTGATCATGCGACTTTGTAAGATTTAAAGTTGAGTACTCAACTTCAACTTTACTATATAGAAGTGTATATCATCATTAATAATACATTAAGTGTCATGTATCCATTAAAGGAAGTAGCTTCAGTAAAGAAAAACACAAATACCCAATGCAATATAACAAGAAAAAGAAAGGAATTCTCTTGAGTTGTAGAAAGAAAAGACATTTCAGAATAATAGAAAAACTCAGCTCTTCCCAATTTAGATTCTAAAAAGCATCTTCCAAATAGAAATGCAAGGATAAGTGAACGGATTTCTGCAGATAGATTGTATATTAATTAATGTGATTTCTCACCCTACCCTTCTAAAAATTGAGGGTTCTATACCTTTTTGCATTGAAGGGTTATTTTATCTTCTGAATAATTTTTTATAATTTATATTCTAACCTAATATTTAACCAATGCACTGGAAAGTAACTAAGTTTCTCATTTTATAATTTATATTCTAACCTAATATTTAACCAATAGCTTTCAACTGGTCATTTGTTTTAATGTCATCGTCATAAACACAACTATAAGGATTCATTACGATTTGCATTTTGTGAAATGCAACTGAGCTTTACAAACTGTAAATGACTCCACTCAACGCATAAGAAAATGTGATGGCGCTTTTAGACACGATAATATTGGATCCAGATTCGCTGGAGTCAAAATTTTCTGAAGTTGCTGCAGACATAAATTGGTAGTGCTCTGACCAAGATCGAATAACTGGAAATTAAAATGACAACCATTCACATAAAATGATCTCTTTAAATTTGAATAGTGAAATCCGACAATATCTCCACATATAAGCTCAACTTGACTTATATGAAAAAAAATATCAGTCAGCTATACAAGAATACAGCTTATATTCATAAGTGGTAATGCGTTGATTATCAAAAGAAAAAAGAATTGACAGGTTCAAGATGTACTAGTTGAGGGGGTCCAAATTAGGCATTACCTAGCTTAATTTTTGAAACTTAACAAAGTGCTTATTACAACACCAACGGATGATCCTTGATTAAAATCCAACATAAGAAATCCTATAACATTTTTCAAAATAATAATTAGCATAACAAAATATGTCATTTTAACACGTTCCCTCCCGAGTGTTGCCCTCTTATAATTAACCAGTAAGTGATTATTTAATGTAATAGATGATATACCATAGCAGATAAGAACAAATTTTGAAACTTGCATTGTGATAATACGCAAGGAGATGACAACACAACCCTCTAAATTAGGAAGGAAATGGGAGAGCTCCCCTCATTCTAATCGGTAGCGAAGTTTAGAATGTACATGACATGGAGGGCAACGGAGTGTTGGAGTGGACGGGATAACATTTGTGGCCTCCCATATACAACTTGATTGGATGCAAACCAAAGAGCACTTATTGGAGCTTATCTAGCGCTTTTTTTCTGGTAGATAAGCTGCAATCACCGGGCTCGTACTCGTATTTACAGCAAATTCAAATGGTATTCACAGCAAGTGGCACTGGAGATATATACATCATGGTACATCCATGCTAGAATGTCTCCTCTGGCTTTAGGAAATTGTAATATTCGAGTTGGGTCATCTCTCCACCGGTTGCAGAATCAAACTGACATCGATAGAAGCTGTGCATAAACAATTAAATAAAAAATTAACTCACAAGGAAAAAGAGTGAGTCATAGACAAAGAATTAACTGCTAAACATTTCATTTAACAATAATAAATTGGTAAGATTAGAGTTGGGCATTTAAATATGTAAATGACCCTCATTTTATCTTATTTCTTTTTGACATATATTGTTCCAAAACCTGGTATCTTTTCTCGATTATAATAAATAAAACCACAGCAGAAGCTAGCTTCCTGGTGTCAATATTCAAGAGACCAGAAGTATTTGAACCTTAGAGCCTAAGAAAAGCATAATATATCATCCACATTTTGACTAGAAATCAAATTGATTTTTCTGTTATGACAACCATTGGCAGAAAACCTAAAGAAAGATATTATCCTCTATCAAATTTAGCAAGCAATGCACAAGGAAGGGCCTATGTGAATGTGTCTAATATCTCTAAGCTCCTCCCAAAAATAAATAAAGGGAAATGACAAACTAAAGCGGGCCAAGATATGATCGATTATGAATTACCTGCCATCCATGCCAAGTATTACAATTGTGTTCTTTTGATGGCCAAAAGCAACAACATATTGCAAACCTTCTTGCAAGTGAAATTTAGCCACAGACCACTCTGAGCTGAAATACTTCGGCAACACACCTATAAAACAGACAGAATGAAGATGATTGTCAACAACTTGTCAAAAAATCATAATTTCCTGACTAAACAAAACTCTGGTATGTAAGTTACAGCGACAAATGCCTCTCTCGCTCTTCTGTAGTTAGTGAACAAGGCACTTAATTTCCATATATGTTCAATTGATTACTTATGAATAACTCACTGTGGATAAGGGTACAAACCTTTAATAAATGAAAGAGATGAACCCGCCGTTGGGCTAGAAGGACTAGACTCAGATGTACTATGTGATCTATCATGCCCCAATAGTCCGGAATCAACTTTCAGGTTAAACACATGAACGGTTCCCTTGTCACTCGAGACAGCAAGCCACTGTGCAGTAGAAGAAAAGGCAAGGCTGTATATCTCTGCTCGGTCAGCACCTCTCCTTACCTGCAATCATCACCCCACCAAAATTTTCCATTCAAACTTCAAAAACAGTTGAACCCAACACAAAAAGAACCCTTAACCAACCAATTTTAAAACAATCAGCAGCAAATGAATGAACCTCAGCCTAATTCTCAAGTATCATTTCAATTATTCTACTCCTAGCAATTGAACTAACAAACAAATTCTTAGGATAACCTTGATTTCATCCCACCCTAATTGTTACACTCACTCTACACTTCTCTCCACCTTTCCCTTCCTTTCCCATTTTTCACTTTGCCTATCTCACTATTCCCTCAGGTATTTGCACTCCTTTGAGTGCGAAAAAATCTATTTTGTTAATGGAAACAAACAAGCAAATAAAGAAACAATGACATTTCTACATATACAACACAATAATCTGAAATAGGCAGAAACTAGAATCCACCTCTTGGAGCAAAGTACCATCCAAGGTATTGAAAATCCTAAGGAGGGTCCCCTTAGAGCTCGCGGTGGCGAGCAACCGGCCATCCTGAGTGAGAGCGAACGCGGCGATTCTGGAATCATGAGCCATGATGAACTTAGTTCTCTTGGAAGCATAATGCTCCACCCTAACCTGACCCTTCTGCAACCCTGGACACACCAACACCATCGTCCCCGAAACATGAGAAACCTCACAGAGCCCCTTCGGGTTCGTAATGGTCTCAATCTGATGCATAACCTTAAGATCCGCAAAATTGTACACGAATATCTTGTGACCGAGAACCACCACGATTCGGTCTCGCCGGAGACGAACCCCTTTAACCTCCGATCGAAACGAGAGCTCCCCGATGCAGCGAGACTGGTGGTCGTCCCAGATCATGACCTTATTCGGCGGGTAACGTGGGTCGGAACCGCCACCGCCGCCGCCGACGAAGGCGAGTATGTTGCAGCGGAAGAGCATGTGGACGAGGCCGATGCCGCCGCCGGGGCCGAACTCGCGGCGGAAAATCTCGCGGAAGGGGTCGCAGTTGTAGATGCGGAAGCCTTGGTCGGTAGCGGCGGCGAAGCAGCCGGAGTCTTGGTTGAAGGAGAGGTGGAGGAGGGTGGAGGGGGTGGTGGAAGTGGAGGACGGCGGGTTGGGTGTCTGGGTCGCCGGAGGAGGAGGAGGTGAATCGGGTGATGATTCGTCGGAATCAACGGGGATTAGGGTTTGTGGGGTGTGAGACATTTGGGGGGGTTAAGGTTGTTTGTTGTGTTGGTGTTGAGGAAACACAGACAAGTTAAATTCGGATTTGTTGATGTTGTTGTTGTTGTTGAAGATGATGGTGTTTGTTGGATTTGGGACGATGAATGATGAAGCAGCTAAGATATGACCCAGGTGAGATGAGTTGGGGTTGGGTGTTGAGTATTGCTTGTTTTACAAGGGATAATAATATGTGTCTACACCAATGACTCCACCACAACTTGTTTATTCTGTGCTTTTATTCCTAGTAGTAACTTCCAAGAAAAATTCCAAAAACTAAATCTAATCCTAAACTAAATGGGGCTAAATATCTAATCATAAATTCTTTATTTAGATATTGCACCTTATCTGTAAGAGATTTAAATAATCTATCAATTTAGTGTTTGATATCAATACTATTCTATCTATTTTCTCAAGTTTTATTTGAATTTAATGGATTTGCACAAAATAGATTCAAACTAACATTCAATTGATATATGTCACATAGAACATTATTTTAAAAAACATTAATTAATGCTCTTTTAAAATTTTAACTGTATAGATATGGGAAAAAATAAATTCTTCAAAATGCATGGTTAAACCATCAAACCATATACCTTAACCAATTCTAGGTTATAGAACATTAATTGTAATAGTTTCAATAAGCTTACATAATCATTGGTCTTGCCATGGCCCATGGGCACACCCTTTCCAAGATGGAGAATAATGATTTTCTTTAATATTACTAAAACTTTAATACTATTTGATTGGTGGATTTTGAGTAATCAAAAAAGTTTTATAATAATTTAATCAAATTTGTGAAGATTTCGCGAAAAAAAATTATAATTTAAGAGTTTTTAAGTAGCTGAATAAATTGATTGAAAGACTTAATTGCAACAATTTAAAAAATTGAGAAACTAAATTTACTAAACAAATAAAGGTTAAGAAAATCACACATAATCTCTAATAGATGGATTAAAAATGCAATTAAGAAAAATAAAAAACCTTGAAAATGATTCAAATAACAAAAATGTTGGGATACTCACTTTAACACTATTTCTAACACTCATCAATTAATTAGTTAAAATATAAAGGTTCACTAAATATATAGGTCTCATTTCCAATTTAGTAGGACTTACATTAATTTCAATCAATCAATAAAAGAGCGTTAGAAGAATGGTATTGCTAGCACTCCTCTTCAAATAAATAAAGAAAATAGAAGTCGGAATGGGAGGTAAAAAGGATTTCATTATCAACGCGAGAGTACATTTACATTGTGAAGCCTAAAATCCACAAGAACAACAAACTACTCTTGAACGAGCATATATTTCAGTTCTCCCGCGTCCAACTCTAGTACACATTTTTCTTGAATTTGATTTGGCAAAATGTTGAGTATGGCGTCAAAGTGGATGGTAGGGCACATAGCCTAAGAGACCCGTCAAGTTAATCACAATATCGTTGCACCTTGTCAAAAGGGTTATCATCTGCCGTGATACATCAACCGTAGCTGCAGTAGCTGATGCAGTGGTGTTTATAAAATTGGAAGTATTTCGAGGTGCCATTTCGGAATTATGCAAATTATGTTGTGGGGTTTTCGTAAACTGAGTAGGAAATGGAAGAGTAGGCAACGATTGTTGGGAAATGACCTTTTGATCATTGTTACTATTAAAATCCATAGCAACAGGAGAATGTGCACAACCATCAGGGAAACTAGCATTATCCAAGTTGTTTGAATTACTCACCATTATTTGCTCTCCCCTATTACTTTCTTCATCACCTAACATGAATTTTACACGTGGGGTTCCTTTACTACTACCTCCATTACCGGTTCCCTGGAATAGCTCATCCCCATTAGATTTCTTCAGGATGGATTTGAGCTGGACCGTTGGCCGCGGAAGAGGTTGTTGTGCTGATACTGATGCCTGACGTGGAACCACAAAAGGATCCTTAATCTGAGGTGTTTCGAAGGTACCACCATCTCCTCTACCCTTGGCAGCTTCAGAGACATCCAGTGAAGAATCCCCAAGTTCCCGTAGGAAGTACCTAACAGCCACATTGCCAAACAAGGATTGATTTGCTACAGCATGTTTATATGCAGTTTTTGCATCAACCCTGTGCATGAAAATAACTCGACATGATGAAGACTTCCAGAAGACACGGAGGCTTGATTGGTCGATTGGCCCAAAACGAGCAAACCTTGCCTTCAGCTCAGCAACAGATGGAAGTGATGTCCCAGGAGGAAATCTGATCACCAGTACAGTGGGTTCAAGTGGCTTAGCTGGACGCTCCACTTTCCTAGTTAAATTTGGTTTCACTAATTTAGGTGGAGCCTGGATCATGGAACCTTTTCCCTCTCCTTGCCGAGCTTCAGAAGTTTTCTGGCTAGCCGCTTTTTTCTCTGCCGCCAGTGACTTTATATCCTGGATTTTCTTCAATCTCTTTGCAGTATATTCTTCTTGTCGATCAGAGGGGGCCCTTTTCCGCCCAACTTTGGTTGGATCATCACCCCGAACAATGTGTTTTACAGACTTTACAAGTGGTGAAGCTCTGGCACGATCATTAGGACTGTCAGATGCCCCGAAACTGGAAGTAGATTTAGAAGGACGAACTTCAGGGGCTTCATTCTCTGTTGGCGGGGACAAAACCAAGCTTTTCTGATAAACAAGGGATCTGAAGCGCAAAAAGAATTGCTGAGTAACTGCAGGGATCCCTCTTTTAACACTGTGAAAAGGATCCAAAGCAAGAGCTTGCAATTCAACCAAGAGCTGTGGCAACTCAAGATTAACTTCTGCTTTGTTACCCACAGGCAGCAAATTATTGCCAGAAGCATCCATCTGCCCTGGTTCTTTAGGTATATCTTCTCTAGGGGCCAATCCAATTGACACAGGTTTTCCTATCAATTTTCCTGAGAGATGTACAGATTTTTCAGAAGTCTTCTCCATATGGCCTGAGGTAGGCTGTGTATTAAAACTCCCTTTCTTTTTTTTCTTCTTCTTTTCTAAAATACCAGAAGTCTCAGAGTTCACATCATCTGCAGGTCTCTTACGAACTTTTACCTTCTTCAGCACACCATCAACAGTAAGTTTGTGATGCTTTACTTCATCAGTTACAGTCAGACATCCCTGCTCTGTTTGCAGAAAATCTTTATGTGGTCCTGACAGTACTACATTTACATCATGTTTAACATCAATGGAAGTTTTACTTTCCAGAGGGGTAGACTGAGATGTCTCATCAACTATGCTTGGTAATGCCATAACCTCGGAGGAATCAGGCCTGCCCATGCTTTTGCTAGCAACATCAACAGGTTCAAAGCTCTTGGTCATTTCTTCTGAAGATTCATTGCCCTTGTCAAGACAAAGGTCAGCATCAAAGGTAATTTCTGGGGATGTGAGACCAGTGCCATCTGGTTGAACCTGGCCTTCGACAGTTACTTTGGCTTTTATAGCTGAATCTGCGCCATCCTGGCTAACAAACTTTGTATCTTCATGCTTCTCTAAAACCTGAGGTGCTACAGCCACAGCTAATGGCCTCTTCTCAGCTGCATCTGGTGTATCCTCCTTGGTAGTTAACTGGAAACAGTCACTGGGTTCATCTCGACGCTTGAAAATATAGTTATCCTTATTGGAATTGTCCTTAACTTTCGGGGACTTTGGAGTCTTCTTCCGGCCACCCAATGTTTCTCCTGTCACCAGCAGACCACTCAAAGGAGCTGGAGAACAAAACAACATAGCCATTAGAAAAAAAGAAGGTAGAGTTCACATATGAAACATACTTGAATAATTGGACCACCAACAATCATCCAGATATCCATTTGACACTAATTAACACCCTTTCATTGGAGAATGGATAAATCAATCACAATTTAACAGTCAAATAAGCTCATAAAATGCAAATGGTCAACTATCCTAATGCCGTGCAGGAAGCATCACATTCATGGAACTTTTTGGTGAAATTAAGCCCCGAAAAAGTCAATTATAGTAACAAGGCTTGGCTAACTCAAAATTTGCATTAAGTTGATTATGAGTATCATGGAACAATTGACATAAGGGAAACCTAGTGAAGAAAACCTTGAACTGCAATAGTCTAAAATTAGCAACAACTCTATGTTCAGAAAAAATAACACACAATGACATTCAAAATGGAATATGGGAAAGAGCATATACCTCTAATGGGATGACCCACTGGCTGATCAAAAGCCAGGGCATAAGGCTCATCATACTGCTCAAACACTCCCCGTCGAAAACCAACAACAGCAGCCTTATTCTTAGTGAAACCAATGCTTCTGTGACCACCACCATGGGGAGCACTGGCAAATTGCTTGACGAAAGCAAGCGCTTCGGCGGGTCCAAGACCATTTATTGCCTTCCTAATCTGTGCAGTAGAATAGATTCCAGGCTCAAAGTCAGGCACATGAACAGAAAAATACCCTTGAACAGTGGTGGGGTGGAAAATATTAGCGTTCCTACACCTACAAACCAATCCAAGAGCACTCCTCCTACTAGCTTCTTCCACTGCCTCTTCCACAGCCTTCAAGAATGCTCTGGAATTCACCTGCCTCGATTTCTCAGCGAAATTCTCATCAAAGGGAATAAGCTCACCGGATTCGAACCACCCATAACTGCTGTCACCGAAGAAAGCCACCAACACAAGCCCTTCCCTCTTGGATCGACGCACCGCGGCTGATGCAAAAGCTTCGTTGTATATATGCCCTGGCCACCATGGGTGAGACTTCACCTTCGCCCACACCATGTCACCCACTTCGAAACCCGTTGACACCCCGCCATTTCTCTCAGAACCATTAGACTCCGACGGTTCACTATGATCAACGGTGGATGATGGTGGTGCGAGTTCTGAACAAACCCTAAAATGTTCCGGTGAAGTGGTGACTGGGAGTTGGGAAATGTGAGCACTGACCTCGCTGCTGGTGACTTGGTTACCGGGATTTGCGTCGCCGGTGGCGGCGTCGTGTTCGTGGTGGGTGGTCATGGTGATGTTTAAGGGAGGAGATGGGAAATGGAGGGTTTGTTGAATCGTGCGAGATGGAAAATCTGGGGAAATTCGTAGCAACAGAGAGAGTGTGAGCTTCTGAATTGAATTAAAACCCTAATTGCATTGCAGAGAGAGAGAGAGAGAGAGAGAAAGAAGCAGATAAGGTATGCTTTTTGTGCTCTGTTAGAAAAACTGGGAAAATGGAAGGAAATGAAACACTCACCAGCACTATTATGCAAAAGAGTGTCTTTGGAAATGAGTTTTGTATTTTTTGAATTTTGATTAAAGTGCATATGTCAGTAAATTGTTTTTATACGTGAAAGAAATTTTTGTGAGTAATTTCTGATTTTAAATATTAATTATGAAGAAAAATAAGTTCATCATATGCTACTATAGTATTAGAAATGAAAAGGTGATTGGATAAAATGGTCCAATAATCAGTTTAATCATATGCCAACACAGGACAAATTTGGATCATCTCATCTACTTCCTTCCTCTGCAATATCTAAAGCGGACAAATAATGTAAATCACTAAATCTTTTAGTGTAATAACTTATTTAGATCAATCTCCAAATCTTCAATAAATATGATTGTGTAAGAAAGAATTGTAGAAAATATTTGTTGCATAGTAGTCAAATTTAAGTGGAGTCGTAATCCAAATCCATTAACAAAAGCTTACTTTCAAAAAGGATTTGGTGATTTACCGGTAAGATTTAGTGGTTAATGTATTTGTGTGTACATAATTTATTGAACAAAATAAAGGTTTTCATAATTAAAAACCGAAACTCTATAACTAATTTTATTAGACTCATCTATATCTATATACTTTAGAAAAGAATAACTCTGTGAGACCCACTTAGATGAGGTGGCATTTTATGGTTCACTTTCACCCACCCCTCTCATTAGCTGACTAGTGTCAATCTCTAATTCATTTGGACCAATTTATAGCAATCCCATTTTTCCTTGATTTTAGTATTCAGCCCATCATTGACAATCTATTTGTTCATCATTAAAAATCTCATTAACAACTGATTTTATTTTATTTTTCAATCCATTGGTGCTGAAATTTAGTTAATTAGATTTTTTTAAACTCTTAATTAATGCTAACAAAAGTTATCCCCTCATTGACTACCTATGTAATAATTATTCAAATTATTAATTAATGTGTTTAAAAACGATTTTGTTGACCAAGATTCAAATTCAAATTTTATTAACTTTGTCAACGTGAGAAAATTTAATACGCGGTAATTTCTCCTTTAATTTGGGTTTGTGGCACATCCATGAATAGCTATATAATAATCATTAAATATCCCATTTAATTTTGTTTAATTTTTATTTAAAATTTCCAATTAATTCATAAAAAAGTCAGCGCACATTCTTTATCATAGTCAAATATTTATTGCAATTATGACTATTCATTTTTATTATAGGAAAAAAACGGATTTCAGGTGACTTTTTATCTCATTAAAATCATGTTTATTCATACTTTTTTTAAAAATGGGTCTTGCTGACCTTTTTTTAAAAACCGTCTAATTATAATTATATTTATAATAAACCAACATTTTTTTTAATTTTCCAATAATTAGATAAATGCTGACTTTTTTGAATTTTTCAATAATGTGTTTTTAATTCGGCATATCTCATTAATATCATGATTATTCAAACTTTTTTGAAAAACAGACTTGCTAACCTTTTTAAGAAACGGATATTGGTGTCTATTTTTTTTTCCTTCCAATTAAAAATCGTTTAATTAGACTTATAATCATAATCAACCAGCATTTTTTTGAAGTTTCCAATAATGTCACAAATGCTGACTTATTTTTGTCAAAGTAAAATTAATGTGTTATTAATTTGCCATATTCCACATCCTTTTTTCACCTACAAACCACATGTCCCCGATGGTTAGCTCAAGTGGTAAGAGCTATGGAACATAAGGGTGGGGAGGGGAAGGTCCAGGGTTCGAATCCTGGAAGGAAACTTTGAAGGAATTTTCTAACTTACTAACAACTAACCACTAACATTTGCCTATCAAAAAAAAAAACCTACAAACCACATAAACCCTAATTGTTTTAATCTATATAAACTCCCTTATGTGATTCTTCTCCTCCATCATTCCATCCCTTAACCAAAAATTCCAGAGTTTTGAAATAACCGTTGTTCTGATGGCTGCCAAAATCGACCATATGTCCAGATCGATCCCTCCAAGGAGACCTGGACCATTGTTGCAAAAGTGAGTCAATTATGACTAAGTCCTAGCTTATATGGTTCTAAGTTGTCCTTTTCGATGGACATGGTTCTTATCGATGACAAGGTATAGCAATTATTTTCCTAACCACCAAATTCTAATTTTGTGTTGTTATTGTTGGACAATCTCTGATCTTCTTTACTTATATAATTTCAGGGTGTTAAGATTCACACTTCAGTTATGAAGATCCTTATTTACCGATTCCAGTGAAGGACGCGTATATCAGATCTCATTCTTTAGTGTTGGTGAAAGCGGTCGTGATTTCCGATCAATCTCTCATCCATTCAAGATCAACTTTGATATAAATACTGCTATACGATTGGTTTCTAACAAGCCTATCAACTTAAACTCATATTCTTTTGTGCCGCTTTGTGCTTTGTGGCATAATGTTTAAGGACCTTGATTTATCTTTCCTTATAGGTATTTCCCCCTTTTGTGACCCTTGGGTTATTAAAATATAGTTCTTTATTTTCCTTAAATGTTTGTTGTTGTTTGAGCAGATGTAATTGGAATTGTCACTAGAGCAAGTGGTAAATAAGAGTTTGAGAAAGATAGTACAAAACAGAAAATGATAACTATTGAAATTGACCAAGATGGGTGCACTCCATGATCTTTTAAATTTCAAATTTTAATTTGTAAATTTATTTATACTTATATTAATAATTTCCAACTTTGGCTATTAGGGTTCAAGTAGAATGTCTTTTTTTGGGAAAATATGCTGCTGAAGTTGTTTGTCATCTTGCATCTTGTGATGCAACAAATGTTGTGGTTGTTGTGCAATATGGCAAGATAAAGCCTTTTCTATTTTACTGTGTGAACTAATTATAATTTCTCAACAACGTTTTCTATTTTTTTTCCTTATCAAGTAAGATAAGCCTCCAAAATGTTTATAGGGCTACAAGGTTTCTTTTTAATCCTCTTATAAAAGAAGCTGCCCATCTCCGAGCTCGGTACATTCTATTCTTACTTATTTTTCTAACATTATTCGTATTTAGATCTAACTGGTGAATCGGGTATCTCACAAGTTCTTAGAGACAAATGAAATTTCTGAGTGGAAGGATTGAAAAAAAGTAAATTCTGTTTTAGTGAGTAGATTTTGATTTTTCTTGAGGTTTCTTTTACTTTTTTTAGAAAAAAAATTAAAAAATGGAATGATCTCATAGATTAAGGAGTGAATATTTAATATTAGTTAATTCATTTATTATTTTCAAATTTGTAAAAAATAATTTTGCGATTTGAGTTTGAAATTTAAAATGAGTATTAAATAATAGTAATTTCATCCAATTTTTTTTCACATGGATTTTAAATTATTTTGCTTTGACACAAAATACGTTTTTTTTTTCACCCTAAATCATTTGTCAATTCATTCATAATAATGAATTGGGTTTCTTTTACTTTTTTAAGAAATAAATATAATTTATAGAATCATCTCATGGATTAAGGAGTCAATATTCAATTTAAGTTAATGCATTTTCTTTTTTAAAAATTGTAAAAAAATTGAGATTTGAGTTTGACATTTAAATTGAGCACTAATTGGGGCCAAATTTTAAGTCAGATTTTAAAACCTTTTTTTCTTAAATGAGTACCATATACTTATGCATTTTTAGATCACATGGTAAAAAGCTTCCACGGGGGAAAATATTTTACATAAAAAATAATTCATGTAAAAACTAATAATTTTTATGTGACTCTTCATACCCCTCCACCCTTATGGCTTCTAACTCTTACCACGTTTGTTAACTCTCTAGAACAATTTTTCATCTAATTTTAGTATATTTTCCATAATTTTAAAAATATTTAATATTAAGTATATATATATATATATATGTGAAGGTTTTATCAAAAATTGCAAGTTGTGTGATACTCATTGTGATTTTGTTTGGTTGAGTGCTCATTTTTTCATATATTAATTCATTAATATGTGCCTAAATAATGAGATCAATATTGCACGGGGTAAAAACACTAGTACAGAATAATAAGATCAAAACTCCACAAGATATCAACTCTATTGGATGTTTCTTCATTTGGACAGTTTTTTTATTGAAGTCTTAGTGAGATATTTTTGCTCATCTCAATTTTAAAACTAAACAGAGCTTCATCGAAGTGTGATACGTATTATAAACACGTAAATTCCATTAGGAAAACGTAATGCAAAAGGTAATTAAAAAAAATTATTCTGTAAGATTTCACTAACAGTAAGTGACGAACACATTGAAGATCTAAAAATATATTAGGCTCTAAAAGCGAAAAGAAAATTTCAAATCATTTCATTCAATCAGGGATCCATTTTGAATTGAATACAAATCAGCAAAAATGGTGGGAACAATAACTTGAACTGCCATATGAAACTACACAACTACAATTACAGTGTATCTGTAATATGTAAATACTGAAAGAACCCCCAGGGGGGTTGGTATACTTTGGCCAAACAACAGCTAAATCTTATTTCCTTCATTAGAAAAAGAACTGAATCAAATCAAAACAAAAAATGTATAGGATATAAAATTGGTTAATGAAACTTAATAGAGCATCATTATCTACTTAGGCTAATCAAGCGTTCATCAATCTTCCTCTTGCTGGTTAGGGGGAGTACCGGCAAGCCAACCCCATACACCGCCTGAACCTTGCCTTTGTTTTGCACTTAAGGCGGCCTGCTCAGATGCAGCTTTTTGCCGTTGGAGGAGTTCAAGTTCCTTCTGTAATGTCCCAATTGTTTGGAGTTTCTGTCCTAACTCAGCAACTTCCACCTATGATCCAAATATTCTCTTCAGTAAGCAAATTTCAAATTCTTTATCCATAATATGAAGAGACAAATGCCAAACTTTTGAAGCAGACTCAGACAAAACATAACAAACAGGGATCTTATTAGAATGATTTCTCTAAAAGGAAAATATGGTTCATTATGTCACCCTTACACCAAAATGACCATAGAATAATTCGTATTTTGTGCGATTAGAAGATATTAAATAAGCACTTTTTATGCAAATAATGGAAAATTTTGAAATTCACTATGAACAGCTTAGTTCATGATGTGGTGCACTATGTTTCCCTAATAACTTTTCTTCAGTCAGCTACATTAGCCACACACACACACTCACAACATCAGTGATGAAATATGTATCACTTCATTCCATTGCCTACAGTTGATAATTGTCTGACTTTGCAATTCTCAACTGTAGGTAAGTAGAACTAGAGAGTCAACAATTCACTCCAAGCGATTAACTATAATTTCAAAACCACTCTACTTTTTTGTTTAGGCAACATATGTTCTGTGATTTCTTCCAGACTTTTGCCTCTAACAAAACAGACCTGTTTATTTTAAAATTGAGTAGAATAGCTTTTGTTAGAATTAATATAAAGATAATTTTTGAAATAATGCTATTTGGTTGAATGACTTGTGTTTGGAAATCATAGGGTAAAAATGTTTAAAAGAATAATTTTTATCTCGATGGTAAGATAAAATTACTTTAAATATAAATACTAAAGTTATATTTTGTGGATCTCACACCTAAAATGAATTATTTTCACGGGAAAAGTGAAAAAATCTCATTTCTCCCAAAAGTTATTCTACCCAGTACCCACCACAAATGTAAATTGTACCCAAACAATTTATAGCAACCAAATTACTTTTCGTGAAAGGAAAAGTGCCCCAAAATACATATTGGGGGTGTAACCAGACAGGGTCTGAATCATATTTTGAGTTGGGTCAACTGGAGAGATCAGGGCACACGTTTTAGACACTGTCTGAGTGTCTGTCCTTACTTTTCAATGTCATGATAGTATGTGTTCAAAAACACTTTATTGACAAACCCAGAGAGGAAGGCTGTCAGAAGAATTAATGTTTACCTCAAGTTTGAAACACCTTGACTGCTCAGCAGCAAGCTGACCACGTACTGATTGAAGTTCCTGCATTATCAGTGCGATAACAATGAAGACCGTTATAGCATTGAAGAACAACAAATAATATTCATGTTGTCATTTTATATATTTTTGAGCTAATATTTATTAATATTGTATCAGAAGCACTTTTCATCATCAACCACCCCTCAAAATTACTTAATCCTTTCTTAATAGCATTTAAGAACATCAGATAATGTTCCTATTTTGTTCTTATATAGTGTTGGGCTCATATTTCTGATTATGGTATTAGAGCGCTTTTCACCAACAATCACCTGTCCAAATTACTTAATCCTTTCTTAGCACGAAATTAAATAGGGGAATTGACACAGCATAGAGAAATTATTTGATTTTCACAGCATCATTTACGAATATTCTACCTAAGCACTGTTCAATATGTACTGATAACACAAAATCTCCTGTCAACTTTCAACTGTTTCAGAAATGAGAAGGAATCAACTACTAAAGTAGTTACCTTGCAAAGGTCAGAATTACGTCCTTCAGCTTCTCCAAGCTCTTGCTTTAGTTGAAGAGTATGCAACTTCTCCTTGCTGAGTGATGATTCCAATTCATCTTTCTCAGCCCTCAGGACTGATATAACATCGCCTTTCAATTTCTGTAAGATACCCAAAAATCAAAATTTGAAAGTGGTGAATGGCAGGTATTAATAAAATGAAATGCACCAAATGTAGGATGCGATTATGCCTATAACTTGAATGATCCAGAGTGTATTTGCAATTTTGGATGAGTGAAATAGGTCTCCAATATCTATGAATGCATGCATGATGTATCTGTCAGTTTATTATGAGCTTCCAAACAATTTTTCATTATTATCCTTACTTCAGTCCTAGAATCAGCAATAAGTGAAATGTCACTAAATGGACCAATGACATAGGCCACATGAGTTGGTCAATGTTGGTCAAAGTGAAAAAGGTCGAGCTTTGCAATAATACATACTCTTGAATCACCATTGTCCACGACAAGTTCCTTAATTTTGCTTTCATGGCCTGCTTCAAATTCAGACTCCGCATCTCGAGTAGCATTTGTGGCATTGTGAACAGCAGAAACACTGTCTGGTATAGGATTTTCAGATGTATTTGATTGCAAGGTTGATTTATGGCTTGGTTTAAGGACATAGACCTGAATGCAGCAACCTACATGAGGGGAGGGAGAACTATCCAACAAAAGCAAAAGAAAGCAGAAAAGGGAAACGCCTGAGATTTTGAAATAATCTTCACCTCGTTGTTGTAACGTCCATTATATCCTCCAAATGATACAAGTAGGTCTCCACCATCATATGAGCTTACAACCAAACTCAAGCCCTGCAGTGAGAAACATTTTAATATCTTAAGGAAATGGCACTAGAAAACTATGTGAAAGGTCTGGGTATCTTCCCCATATGACAGTATGGTTAAAATTTGTATGCAAACCTGAAAAAATACAATAATAAAAGAGGGAACACCAATATATTATAAATAATAACCACTTCAAGTGGTTATTTTTCCTATATGGTTAATATTTTTAACAAGGGTTCAATAATTGAAATTTTCCCATGATAATAGGCCTCTGCATATTAAAAGTACCTCACTAGCAACAGGTACACGGCCTTGAACAGAGGTAACCACTGACCATGTCAGCGTAGACATATTCAACACAACAGTCTCTGAAACCCCTGCAGAATAATATGGAATATAAAAATAGAAGCAAGGCATATATAACAACAGTGAGACAGCACTGGAAATGTCCTCAAATCTAAAATCATTAATAAATTTGCAACCAGTGCAAAACTAGGTGATGAAGCCATTGAGATGTATAATAACTACACCAGAAGTTGCACTTCACAATGATCCCAATAAAACAGTAATGTTTTTCCTTGTAAACTTTCTTTTACCAAGAATGGTATTCTTCAAAAAAAAAAAAGAGCTTATATTATCATATCAACTCAGAAATGCTTTATAGATTAGTCCTTTATAACTTTTACTGCCCCTTTCTAAAACCATAATTTTTACTAGTTACTTCAACTTCATATCTGTTATAAGGATCAAGGCAGAAAACAGTGACAGTTAACCTCCTTCATCTATGAATTAAATATCCAAAACCACAGAGAAACTAAGGAATTAAAGGAAACACAACAAGCAAGGCATCTCATAGGAATATAGCTTGTTTGAATTTACTCTTAAGTCTCTATAATGTATTCGTAAGGGGAGGAATATACGGGTAACATGCTAATTTTTTATCAGAATGCAATGGTGGTGACATTGGTTTATACAGCATTTTAGTAAATGTAAGTGACCAGGTGACGACAAGCCATACCACTCTTATTGTCACCCCCACCAACAATGAACCAGTTCTCCCCTACTGTCACACCAGCATGTCCCGCACGTGCTGTTGGTATTTCACCCAGTTGTGTTGGTCTAGACCATTCCATCTGCATAGTTCACATAGATCATTATTAGATGATGATCTTTCAAGTCCTTAACTTAATAGGAAAGGCAATGGTCTTACAGTCTGCAAATCGAGAACATGCAAATCATTATAGCAAGTCGCATGTGAACCCCCACCAAAGATAAGTAAGTATCGCTCCACGTGTACAGCAGCAGCATGATCAGACCTCGGAGAAGGAGGAACCCCACTGCCAATTGAGACTTCTTTAGCATCAAACAATAACATGTTTCCTTTATCATTTTTTCCCTCTATATTGGAACAGGAAAATCAAGAATAGCATTCACTAATCACTACTGATGAAAATAACATAATTACCATGTATGAAAACCAGATTTTGGCATACGTGCAGAAGATGGTTGCAGAACAAAGTCAAAATGCATTTTGTTTCTATTGAATTTGGGATTTTGGGTTAGACTTAACTCTAGCCCAATAGCTAGCTCAATGTGATGATTGTTCTACCCTTTATAAGGACTTAATTGGCCTTATCTCTAGTTAATGTGAGACCTCTTAACACCCCCTCACGCCCAGGGCTAGACATCTAGAGCGTTAAACTTTAAGAACTGGACATTTGCACATGGCAGGTAGCCCATTTAAGAGTGGCTCAATATACATATCTATGATGGGCTCTAATATCATATTGAAGTTGAGTTAGGCCCAACTCTACCCCAAAAGCTAGCTAAAGGGTGAGGCTTTCTCTACCATTTATAAGAACTTAATGGCCTTATTTCTAGTCAATGTGGGACCTCTCAATAGTTTCAATGTTTTTTATACACCCTAAAGATAATAAAATTTACAAGCATATAAATTAAAACATCCATATCCACCCCAAAAAAAAAGGTAAAATAGAAACCAGTGAGGAATTAGCTTCTTGCAAATGCAAGGTTCAACTGCCTATAATCAACCCACGATTCCCTGAAACTTGCCATGCAAGTTGCCCTTTCCATTTCTTTTAGAAAACTAGTAAGATAGAACGAGTTACTTCAGGAAACTTCTTACACAGCATCGATTTCATCCCAAGTCATGGATTCCAAGTCAAGAATATGCAAATCATTCAAGAGAGTTCTCTTTGCATCTTGTCCACCAAAAATTACTAAGCCATTCCCAACTAAGGTGACTGATTGGCCTCCACGTGATACCTAAAAACCATAGATGAAACAAAAAGCAACTTAGAAGTTTATTAAATGTGCGTACCATATATCAAAAACCACTAAATTTATGCATTTCTTGTTAGGTAGTAAGCGAAAAACATACATGTCACATGCTACACAAAATTCAAAAGTTTTCTAAGATTTTTGGGTTACACAAAAGGAAGATAAATAGATACATACCGGGGGTTTCCCGTAAGTCTTTAGAGTCGACCAAGTTGCCACTTTTGGATCAAACACTTTCACTGTCATAATATTAATTAGTATGTAATAATATAAAAAAATGGATGCTTAAATGTAAATATAGAAAAGATAACGGCAATAAAAGACCGAAAAAAGTGATGGCTTAGATTGAACCAATGAAGCAAAAATTCATAAGTGTCCATCATTCAACGAGAATATACAAACAAGATTTGTCACATAAATGTTTCACTTAAGTATGTACACTAAAATTTCATCACTCTTCACACTTATCCACTTTAAGGTGAATGTAGTAATAGTATCATGTTTTTTAGTTTTATCTTGGAGGTGAAATAACCATCAAAATTCTTAAAGCTTCTTTTCTGAAATTCATCTAAATGAGCGTGTTTTAAGCTTCTTAATCTGAGGTGTTTCGAAGGTACCACCATCTCCTCTACCCTTGGCAGCTTCAGAGACATCCAGTGAAGAATCCCCAAGTTCCCGTAGGAAGTACCTAACAGCCACATTGCCAAACAAGGATTGATTTGCTACAGCATGTTTATATGCAGTTTTTGCATCAACCCTGTGCATGAAAATAACTCGACATGATGAAGACTTCCAGAAGACACGGAGGCTTGATTGGTCGATTGGCCCAAAACGAGCAAACCTTGCCTTCAGCTCAGCAACAGATGGAAGTGATGTCCCAGGAGGAAATCTGATCACCAGTACAGTGGGTTCAAGTGGCTTAGCTGGACGCTCCACTTTCCTAGTTAAATTTGGTTTCACTAATTTAGGTGGAGCCTGGATCATGGAACCTTTTCCCTCTCCTTGCCGAGCTTCAGAAGTTTTCTGGCTAGCCGCTTTTTTCTCTGCCGCCAGTGACTTTATATCCTGGATTTTCTTCAATCTCTTTGCAGTATATTCTTCTTGTCGATCAGAGGGGGCCCTTTTCCGCCCAACTTTGGTTGGATCATCACCCCGAACAATGTGTTTTACAGACTTTACAAGTGGTGAAGCTCTGGCACGATCATTAGGACTGTCAGATGCCCCGAAACTGGAAGTAGATTTAGAAGGACGAACTTCAGGGGCTTCATTCTCTGTTGGCGGGGACAAAACCAAGCTTTTCTGATAAACAAGGGATCTGAAGCGCAAAAAGAATTGCTGAGTAACTGCAGGGATCCCTCTTTTAACACTGTGAAAAGGATCCAAAGCAAGAGCTTGCAATTCAACCAAGAGCTGTGGCAACTCAAGATTAACTTCTGCTTTGTTACCCACAGGCAGCAAATTATTGCCAGAAGCATCCATCTGCCCTGGTTCTTTAGGTATATCTTCTCTAGGGGCCAATCCAATTGACACAGGTTTTCCTATCAATTTTCCTGAGAGATGTACAGATTTTTCAGAAGTCTTCTCCATATGGCCTGAGGTAGGCTGTGTATTAAAACTCCCTTTCTTTTTTTTCTTCTTCTTTTCTAAAATACCAGAAGTCTCAGAGTTCACATCATCTGCAGGTCTCTTACGAACTTTTACCTTCTTCAGCACACCATCAACAGTAAGTTTGTGATGCTTTACTTCATCAGTTACAGTCAGACATCCCTGCTCTGTTTGCAGAAAATCTTTATGTGGTCCTGACAGTACTACATTTACATCATGTTTAACATCAATGGAAGTTTTACTTTCCAGAGGGGTAGACTGAGATGTCTCATCAACTATGCTTGGTAATGCCATAACCTCGGAGGAATCAGGCCTGCCCATGCTTTTGCTAGCAACATCAACAGGTTCAAAGCTCTTGGTCATTTCTTCTGAAGATTCATTGCCCTTGTCAAGACAAAGGTCAGCATCAAAGGTAATTTCTGGGGATGTGAGACCAGTGCCATCTGGTTGAACCTGGCCTTCGACAGTTACTTTGGCTTTTATAGCTGAATCTGCGCCATCCTGGCTAACAAACTTTGTATCTTCATGCTTCTCTAAAACCTGAGGTGCTACAGCCACAGCTAATGGCCTCTTCTCAGCTGCATCTGGTGTATCCTCCTTGGTAGTTAACTGGAAACAGTCACTGGGTTCATCTCGACGCTTGAAAATATAGTTATCCTTATTGGAATTGTCCTTAACTTTCGGGGACTTTGGAGTCTTCTTCCGGCCACCCAATGTTTCTCCTGTCACCAGCAGACCACTCAAAGGAGCTGGAGAACAAAACAACATAGCCATTAGAAAAAAAGAAGGTAGAGTTCACATATGAAACATACTTGAATAATTGGACCACCAACAATCATCCAGATATCCATTTGACACTAATTAACACCCTTTCATTGGAGAATGGATAAATCAATCACAATTTAACAGTCAAATAAGCTCATAAAATGCAAATGGTCAACTATCCTAATGCCGTGCAGGAAGCATCACATTCATGGAACTTTTTGGTGAAATTAAGCCCCGAAAAAGTCAATTATAGTAACAAGGCTTGGCTAACTCAAAATTTGCATTAAGTTGATTATGAGTATCATGGAACAATTGACATAAGGGAAACCTAGTGAAGAAAACCTTGAACTGCAATAGTCTAAAATTAGCAACAACTCTATGTTCAGAAAAAATAACACACAATGACATTCAAAATGGAATATGGGAAAGAGCATATACCTCTAATGGGATGACCCACTGGCTGATCAAAAGCCAGGGCATAAGGCTCATCATACTGCTCAAACACTCCCCGTCGAAAACCAACAACAGCAGCCTTATTCTTAGTGAAACCAATGCTTCTGTGACCACCACCATGGGGAGCACTGGCAAATTGCTTGACGAAAGCAAGCGCTTCGGCGGGTCCAAGACCATTTATTGCCTTCCTAATCTGTGCAGTAGAATAGATTCCAGGCTCAAAGTCAGGCACATGAACAGAAAAATACCCTTGAACAGTGGTGGGGTGGAAAATATTAGCGTTCCTACACCTACAAACCAATCCAAGAGCACTCCTCCTACTAGCTTCTTCCACTGCCTCTTCCACAGCCTTCAAGAATGCTCTGGAATTCACCTGCCTCGATTTCTCAGCGAAATTCTCATCAAAGGGAATAAGCTCACCGGATTCGAACCACCCATAACTGCTGTCACCGAAGAAAGCCACCAACACAAGCCCTTCCCTCTTGGATCGACGCACCGCGGCTGATGCAAAAGCTTCGTTGTATATATGCCCTGGCCACCATGGGTGAGACTTCACCTTCGCCCACACCATGTCACCCACTTCGAAACCCGTTGACACCCCGCCATTTCTCTCAGAACCATTAGACTCCGACGGTTCACTATGATCAACGGTGGATGATGGTGGTGCGAGTTCTGAACAAACCCTAAAATGTTCCGGTGAAGTGGTGACTGGGAGTTGGGAAATGTGAGCACTGACCTCGCTGCTGGTGACTTGGTTACCGGGATTTGCGTCGCCGGTGGCGGCGTCGTGTTCGTGGTGGGTGGTCATGGTGATGTTTAAGGGAGGAGATGGGAAATGGAGGGTTTGTTGAATCGTGCGAGATGGAAAATCTGGGGAAATTCGTAGCAACAGAGAGAGTGTGAGCTTCTGAATTGAATTAAAACCCTAATTGCATTGCAGAGAGAGAGAGAGAGAGAGAGAAAGAAGCAGATAAGGTATGCTTTTTGTGCTCTGTTAGAAAAACTGGGAAAATGGAAGGAAATGAAACACTCACCAGCACTATTATGCAAAAGAGTGTCTTTGGAAATGAGTTTTGTATTTTTTGAATTTTGATTAAAGTGCATATGTCAGTAAATTGTTTTTATACGTGAAAGAAATTTTTGTGAGTAATTTCTGATTTTAAATATTAATTATGAAGAAAAATAAGTTCATCATATGCTACTATAGTATTAGAAATGAAAAGGTGATTGGATAAAATGGTCCAATAATCAGTTTAATCATATGCCAACACAGGACAAATTTGGATCATCTCATCTACTTCCTTCCTCTGCAATATCTAAAGCGGACAAATAATGTAAATCACTAAATCTTTTAGTGTAATAACTTATTTAGATCAATCTCCAAATCTTCAATAAATATGATTGTGTAAGAAAGAATTGTAGAAAATATTTGTTGCATAGTAGTCAAATTTAAGTGGAGTCGTAATCCAAATCCATTAACAAAAGCTTACTTTCAAAAAGGATTTGGTGATTTACCGGTAAGATTTAGTGGTTAATGTATTTGTGTGTACATAATTTATTGAACAAAATAAAGGTTTTCATAATTAAAAACCGAAACTCTATAACTAATTTTATTAGACTCATCTATATCTATATACTTTAGAAAAGAATAACTCTGTGAGACCCACTTAGATGAGGTGGCATTTTATGGTTCACTTTCACCCACCCCTCTCATTAGCTGACTAGTGTCAATCTCTAATTCATTTGGACCAATTTATAGCAATCCCATTTTTCCTTGATTTTAGTATTCAGCCCATCATTGACAATCTATTTGTTCATCATTAAAAATCTCATTAACAACTGATTTTATTTTATTTTTCAATCCATTGGTGCTGAAATTTAGTTAATTAGATTTTTTTAAACTCTTAATTAATGCTAACAAAAGTTATCCCCTCATTGACTACCTATGTAATAATTATTCAAATTATTAATTAATGTGTTTAAAAACGATTTTGTTGACCAAGATTCAAATTCAAATTTTATTAACTTTGTCAACGTGAGAAAATTTAATACGCGGTAATTTCTCCTTTAATTTGGGTTTGTGGCACATCCATGAATAGCTATATAATAATCATTAAATATCCCATTTAATTTTGTTTAATTTTTATTTAAAATTTCCAATTAATTCATAAAAAAGTCAGCGCACATTCTTTATCATAGTCAAATATTTATTGCAATTATGACTATTCATTTTTATTATAGGAAAAAAACGGATTTCAGGTGACTTTTTATCTCATTAAAATCATGTTTATTCATACTTTTTTTAAAAATGGGTCTTGCTGACCTTTTTTTAAAAACCGTCTAATTATAATTATATTTATAATAAACCAACATTTTTTTTAATTTTCCAATAATTAGATAAATGCTGACTTTTTTGAATTTTTCAATAATGTGTTTTTAATTCGGCATATCTCATTAATATCATGATTATTCAAACTTTTTTGAAAAACAGACTTGCTAACCTTTTTAAGAAACGGATATTGGTGTCTATTTTTTTTTCCTTCCAATTAAAAATCGTTTAATTAGACTTATAATCATAATCAACCAGCATTTTTTTGAAGTTTCCAATAATGTCACAAATGCTGACTTATTTTTGTCAAAGTAAAATTAATGTGTTATTAATTTGCCATATTCCACATCCTTTTTTCACCTACAAACCACATGTCCCCGATGGTTAGCTCAAGTGGTAAGAGCTATGGAACATAAGGGTGGGGAGGGGAAGGTCCAGGGTTCGAATCCTGGAAGGAAACTTTGAAGGAATTTTCTAACTTACTAACAACTAACCACTAACATTTGCCTATCAAAAAAAAAAACCTACAAACCACATAAACCCTAATTGTTTTAATCTATATAAACTCCCTTATGTGATTCTTCTCCTCCATCATTCCATCCCTTAACCAAAAATTCCAGAGTTTTGAAATAACCGTTGTTCTGATGGCTGCCAAAATCGACCATATGTCCAGATCGATCCCTCCAAGGAGACCTGGACCATTGTTGCAAAAGTGAGTCAATTATGACTAAGTCCTAGCTTATATGGTTCTAAGTTGTCCTTTTCGATGGACATGGTTCTTATCGATGACAAGGTATAGCAATTATTTTCCTAACCACCAAATTCTAATTTTGTGTTGTTATTGTTGGACAATCTCTGATCTTCTTTACTTATATAATTTCAGGGTGTTAAGATTCACACTTCAGTTATGAAGATCCTTATTTACCGATTCCAGTGAAGGACGCGTATATCAGATCTCATTCTTTAGTGTTGGTGAAAGCGGTCGTGATTTCCGATCAATCTCTCATCCATTCAAGATCAACTTTGATATAAATACTGCTATACGATTGGTTTCTAACAAGCCTATCAACTTAAACTCATATTCTTTTGTGCCGCTTTGTGCTTTGTGGCATAATGTTTAAGGACCTTGATTTATCTTTCCTTATAGGTATTTCCCCCTTTTGTGACCCTTGGGTTATTAAAATATAGTTCTTTATTTTCCTTAAATGTTTGTTGTTGTTTGAGCAGATGTAATTGGAATTGTCACTAGAGCAAGTGGTAAATAAGAGTTTGAGAAAGATAGTACAAAACAGAAAATGATAACTATTGAAATTGACCAAGATGGGTGCACTCCATGATCTTTTAAATTTCAAATTTTAATTTGTAAATTTATTTATACTTATATTAATAATTTCCAACTTTGGCTATTAGGGTTCAAGTAGAATGTCTTTTTTTGGGAAAATATGCTGCTGAAGTTGTTTGTCATCTTGCATCTTGTGATGCAACAAATGTTGTGGTTGTTGTGCAATATGGCAAGATAAAGCCTTTTCTATTTTACTGTGTGAACTAATTATAATTTCTCAACAACGTTTTCTATTTTTTTTCCTTATCAAGTAAGATAAGCCTCCAAAATGTTTATAGGGCTACAAGGTTTCTTTTTAATCCTCTTATAAAAGAAGCTGCCCATCTCCGAGCTCGGTACATTCTATTCTTACTTATTTTTCTAACATTATTCGTATTTAGATCTAACTGGTGAATCGGGTATCTCACAAGTTCTTAGAGACAAATGAAATTTCTGAGTGGAAGGATTGAAAAAAAGTAAATTCTGTTTTAGTGAGTAGATTTTGATTTTTCTTGAGGTTTCTTTTACTTTTTTTAGAAAAAAAATTAAAAAATGGAATGATCTCATAGATTAAGGAGTGAATATTTAATATTAGTTAATTCATTTATTATTTTCAAATTTGTAAAAAATAATTTTGCGATTTGAGTTTGAAATTTAAAATGAGTATTAAATAATAGTAATTTCATCCAATTTTTTTTCACATGGATTTTAAATTATTTTGCTTTGACACAAAATACGTTTTTTTTTTCACCCTAAATCATTTGTCAATTCATTCATAATAATGAATTGGGTTTCTTTTACTTTTTTAAGAAATAAATATAATTTATAGAATCATCTCATGGATTAAGGAGTCAATATTCAATTTAAGTTAATGCATTTTCTTTTTTAAAAATTGTAAAAAAATTGAGATTTGAGTTTGACATTTAAATTGAGCACTAATTGGGGCCAAATTTTAAGTCAGATTTTAAAACCTTTTTTTCTTAAATGAGTACCATATACTTATGCATTTTTAGATCACATGGTAAAAAGCTTCCACGGGGGAAAATATTTTACATAAAAAATAATTCATGTAAAAACTAATAATTTTTATGTGACTCTTCATACCCCTCCACCCTTATGGCTTCTAACTCTTACCACGTTTGTTAACTCTCTAGAACAATTTTTCATCTAATTTTAGTATATTTTCCATAATTTTAAAAATATTTAATATTAAGTATATATATATATATATATGTGAAGGTTTTATCAAAAATTGCAAGTTGTGTGATACTCATTGTGATTTTGTTTGGTTGAGTGCTCATTTTTTCATATATTAATTCATTAATATGTGCCTAAATAATGAGATCAATATTGCACGGGGTAAAAACACTAGTACAGAATAATAAGATCAAAACTCCACAAGATATCAACTCTATTGGATGTTTCTTCATTTGGACAGTTTTTTTATTGAAGTCTTAGTGAGATATTTTTGCTCATCTCAATTTTAAAACTAAACAGAGCTTCATCGAAGTGTGATACGTATTATAAACACGTAAATTCCATTAGGAAAACGTAATGCAAAAGGTAATTAAAAAAAATTATTCTGTAAGATTTCACTAACAGTAAGTGACGAACACATTGAAGATCTAAAAATATATTAGGCTCTAAAAGCGAAAAGAAAATTTCAAATCATTTCATTCAATCAGGGATCCATTTTGAATTGAATACAAATCAGCAAAAATGGTGGGAACAATAACTTGAACTGCCATATGAAACTACACAACTACAATTACAGTGTATCTGTAATATGTAAATACTGAAAGAACCCCCAGGGGGGTTGGTATACTTTGGCCAAACAACAGCTAAATCTTATTTCCTTCATTAGAAAAAGAACTGAATCAAATCAAAACAAAAAATGTATAGGATATAAAATTGGTTAATGAAACTTAATAGAGCATCATTATCTACTTAGGCTAATCAAGCGTTCATCAATCTTCCTCTTGCTGGTTAGGGGGAGTACCGGCAAGCCAACCCCATACACCGCCTGAACCTTGCCTTTGTTTTGCACTTAAGGCGGCCTGCTCAGATGCAGCTTTTTGCCGTTGGAGGAGTTCAAGTTCCTTCTGTAATGTCCCAATTGTTTGGAGTTTCTGTCCTAACTCAGCAACTTCCACCTATGATCCAAATATTCTCTTCAGTAAGCAAATTTCAAATTCTTTATCCATAATATGAAGAGACAAATGCCAAACTTTTGAAGCAGACTCAGACAAAACATAACAAACAGGGATCTTATTAGAATGATTTCTCTAAAAGGAAAATATGGTTCATTATGTCACCCTTACACCAAAATGACCATAGAATAATTCGTATTTTGTGCGATTAGAAGATATTAAATAAGCACTTTTTATGCAAATAATGGAAAATTTTGAAATTCACTATGAACAGCTTAGTTCATGATGTGGTGCACTATGTTTCCCTAATAACTTTTCTTCAGTCAGCTACATTAGCCACACACACACACTCACAACATCAGTGATGAAATATGTATCACTTCATTCCATTGCCTACAGTTGATAATTGTCTGACTTTGCAATTCTCAACTGTAGGTAAGTAGAACTAGAGAGTCAACAATTCACTCCAAGCGATTAACTATAATTTCAAAACCACTCTACTTTTTTGTTTAGGCAACATATGTTCTGTGATTTCTTCCAGACTTTTGCCTCTAACAAAACAGACCTGTTTATTTTAAAATTGAGTAGAATAGCTTTTGTTAGAATTAATATAAAGATAATTTTTGAAATAATGCTATTTGGTTGAATGACTTGTGTTTGGAAATCATAGGGTAAAAATGTTTAAAAGAATAATTTTTATCTCGATGGTAAGATAAAATTACTTTAAATATAAATACTAAAGTTATATTTTGTGGATCTCACACCTAAAATGAATTATTTTCACGGGAAAAGTGAAAAAATCTCATTTCTCCCAAAAGTTATTCTACCCAGTACCCACCACAAATGTAAATTGTACCCAAACAATTTATAGCAACCAAATTACTTTTCGTGAAAGGAAAAGTGCCCCAAAATACATATTGGGGGTGTAACCAGACAGGGTCTGAATCATATTTTGAGTTGGGTCAACTGGAGAGATCAGGGCACACGTTTTAGACACTGTCTGAGTGTCTGTCCTTACTTTTCAATGTCATGATAGTATGTGTTCAAAAACACTTTATTGACAAACCCAGAGAGGAAGGCTGTCAGAAGAATTAATGTTTACCTCAAGTTTGAAACACCTTGACTGCTCAGCAGCAAGCTGACCACGTACTGATTGAAGTTCCTGCATTATCAGTGCGATAACAATGAAGACCGTTATAGCATTGAAGAACAACAAATAATATTCATGTTGTCATTTTATATATTTTTGAGCTAATATTTATTAATATTGTATCAGAAGCACTTTTCATCATCAACCACCCCTCAAAATTACTTAATCCTTTCTTAATAGCATTTAAGAACATCAGATAATGTTCCTATTTTGTTCTTATATAGTGTTGGGCTCATATTTCTGATTATGGTATTAGAGCGCTTTTCACCAACAATCACCTGTCCAAATTACTTAATCCTTTCTTAGCACGAAATTAAATAGGGGAATTGACACAGCATAGAGAAATTATTTGATTTTCACAGCATCATTTACGAATATTCTACCTAAGCACTGTTCAATATGTACTGATAACACAAAATCTCCTGTCAACTTTCAACTGTTTCAGAAATGAGAAGGAATCAACTACTAAAGTAGTTACCTTGCAAAGGTCAGAATTACGTCCTTCAGCTTCTCCAAGCTCTTGCTTTAGTTGAAGAGTATGCAACTTCTCCTTGCTGAGTGATGATTCCAATTCATCTTTCTCAGCCCTCAGGACTGATATAACATCGCCTTTCAATTTCTGTAAGATACCCAAAAATCAAAATTTGAAAGTGGTGAATGGCAGGTATTAATAAAATGAAATGCACCAAATGTAGGATGCGATTATGCCTATAACTTGAATGATCCAGAGTGTATTTGCAATTTTGGATGAGTGAAATAGGTCTCCAATATCTATGAATGCATGCATGATGTATCTGTCAGTTTATTATGAGCTTCCAAACAATTTTTCATTATTATCCTTACTTCAGTCCTAGAATCAGCAATAAGTGAAATGTCACTAAATGGACCAATGACATAGGCCACATGAGTTGGTCAATGTTGGTCAAAGTGAAAAAGGTCGAGCTTTGCAATAATACATACTCTTGAATCACCATTGTCCACGACAAGTTCCTTAATTTTGCTTTCATGGCCTGCTTCAAATTCAGACTCCGCATCTCGAGTAGCATTTGTGGCATTGTGAACAGCAGAAACACTGTCTGGTATAGGATTTTCAGATGTATTTGATTGCAAGGTTGATTTATGGCTTGGTTTAAGGACATAGACCTGAATGCAGCAACCTACATGAGGGGAGGGAGAACTATCCAACAAAAGCAAAAGAAAGCAGAAAAGGGAAACGCCTGAGATTTTGAAATAATCTTCACCTCGTTGTTGTAACGTCCATTATATCCTCCAAATGATACAAGTAGGTCTCCACCATCATATGAGCTTACAACCAAACTCAAGCCCTGCAGTGAGAAACATTTTAATATCTTAAGGAAATGGCACTAGAAAACTATGTGAAAGGTCTGGGTATCTTCCCCATATGACAGTATGGTTAAAATTTGTATGCAAACCTGAAAAAATACAATAATAAAAGAGGGAACACCAATATATTATAAATAATAACCACTTCAAGTGGTTATTTTTCCTATATGGTTAATATTTTTAACAAGGGTTCAATAATTGAAATTTTCCCATGATAATAGGCCTCTGCATATTAAAAGTACCTCACTAGCAACAGGTACACGGCCTTGAACAGAGGTAACCACTGACCATGTCAGCGTAGACATATTCAACACAACAGTCTCTGAAACCCCTGCAGAATAATATGGAATATAAAAATAGAAGCAAGGCATATATAACAACAGTGAGACAGCACTGGAAATGTCCTCAAATCTAAAATCATTAATAAATTTGCAACCAGTGCAAAACTAGGTGATGAAGCCATTGAGATGTATAATAACTACACCAGAAGTTGCACTTCACAATGATCCCAATAAAACAGTAATGTTTTTCCTTGTAAACTTTCTTTTACCAAGAATGGTATTCTTCAAAAAAAAAAAAGAGCTTATATTATCATATCAACTCAGAAATGCTTTATAGATTAGTCCTTTATAACTTTTACTGCCCCTTTCTAAAACCATAATTTTTACTAGTTACTTCAACTTCATATCTGTTATAAGGATCAAGGCAGAAAACAGTGACAGTTAACCTCCTTCATCTATGAATTAAATATCCAAAACCACAGAGAAACTAAGGAATTAAAGGAAACACAACAAGCAAGGCATCTCATAGGAATATAGCTTGTTTGAATTTACTCTTAAGTCTCTATAATGTATTCGTAAGGGGAGGAATATACGGGTAACATGCTAATTTTTTATCAGAATGCAATGGTGGTGACATTGGTTTATACAGCATTTTAGTAAATGTAAGTGACCAGGTGACGACAAGCCATACCACTCTTATTGTCACCCCCACCAACAATGAACCAGTTCTCCCCTACTGTCACACCAGCATGTCCCGCACGTGCTGTTGGTATTTCACCCAGTTGTGTTGGTCTAGACCATTCCATCTGCATAGTTCACATAGATCATTATTAGATGATGATCTTTCAAGTCCTTAACTTAATAGGAAAGGCAATGGTCTTACAGTCTGCAAATCGAGAACATGCAAATCATTATAGCAAGTCGCATGTGAACCCCCACCAAAGATAAGTAAGTATCGCTCCACGTGTACAGCAGCAGCATGATCAGACCTCGGAGAAGGAGGAACCCCACTGCCAATTGAGACTTCTTTAGCATCAAACAATAACATGTTTCCTTTATCATTTTTTCCCTCTATATTGGAACAGGAAAATCAAGAATAGCATTCACTAATCACTACTGATGAAAATAACATAATTACCATGTATGAAAACCAGATTTTGGCATACGTGCAGAAGATGGTTGCAGAACAAAGTCAAAATGCATTTTGTTTCTATTGAATTTGGGATTTTGGGTTAGACTTAACTCTAGCCCAATAGCTAGCTCAATGTGATGATTGTTCTACCCTTTATAAGGACTTAATTGGCCTTATCTCTAGTTAATGTGAGACCTCTTAACACCCCCTCACGCCCAGGGCTAGACATCTAGAGCGTTAAACTTTAAGAACTGGACATTTGCACATGGCAGGTAGCCCATTTAAGAGTGGCTCAATATACATATCTATGATGGGCTCTAATATCATATTGAAGTTGAGTTAGGCCCAACTCTACCCCAAAAGCTAGCTAAAGGGTGAGGCTTTCTCTACCATTTATAAGAACTTAATGGCCTTATTTCTAGTCAATGTGGGACCTCTCAATAGTTTCAATGTTTTTTATACACCCTAAAGATAATAAAATTTACAAGCATATAAATTAAAACATCCATATCCACCCCAAAAAAAAAGGTAAAATAGAAACCAGTGAGGAATTAGCTTCTTGCAAATGCAAGGTTCAACTGCCTATAATCAACCCACGATTCCCTGAAACTTGCCATGCAAGTTGCCCTTTCCATTTCTTTTAGAAAACTAGTAAGATAGAACGAGTTACTTCAGGAAACTTCTTACACAGCATCGA
The DNA here is from genome assembly GCF_012489685.1 of Lotus japonicus. Lineage (NCBI taxonomy): Eukaryota > Viridiplantae > Streptophyta > Magnoliopsida > Fabales > Fabaceae > Lotus > Lotus japonicus. Next base: position 52,933,942 of record NC_080045.1, on the reverse strand, counting down.
TTTCATCCCAAGTCATGGATTCCAAGTCAAGAATATGCAAATCATTCAAGAGAGTTCTCTTTGCATCTTGTCCACCAAAAATTACTAAGCCATTCCCAACTAAGGTGACTGATTGGCCTCCACGTGATACCTAAAAACCATAGATGAAACAAAAAGCAACTTAGAAGTTTATTAAATGTGCGTACCATATATCAAAAACCACTAAATTTATGCATTTCTTGTTAGGTAGTAAGCGAAAAACATACATGTCACATGCTACACAAAATTCAAAAGTTTTCTAAGATTTTTGGGTTACACAAAAGGAAGATAAATAGATACATACCGGGGGTTTCCCGTAAGTCTTTAGAGTCGACCAAGTTGCCACTTTTGGATCAAACACTTTCACTGTCATAATATTAATTAGTATGTAATAATATAAAAAAATGGATGCTTAAATGTAAATATAGAAAAGATAACGGCAATAAAAGACCGAAAAAAGTGATGGCTTAGATTGAACCAATGAAGCAAAAATTCATAAGTGTCCATCATTCAACGAGAATATACAAACAAGATTTGTCACATAAATGTTTCACTTAAGTATGTACACTAAAATTTCATCACTCTTCACACTTATCCACTTTAAGGTGAATGTAGTAATAGTATCATGTTTTTTAGTTTTATCTTGGAGGTGAAATAACCATCAAAATTCTTAAAGCTTCTTTTCTGAAATTCATCTAAATGAGCGTGTTTTAAGTTTTGCACAGATATGGTGCCAACGCCTAACATAATGATAAGATATATTAACTATTATTGTATACCTTTAATACTTTCGTCAGGATTTTTGGTATGCCCAGCAATTGACAGAAGCTTATTTTGCCATGGAATCTACAGTGACAAAGTTTCAATGGTCAAAATCCAAAGTATTCCAGAATTAGTACTAGAAACAAAGAAACAACACATTGAATATAGCAGATAAGGTTATGTAGGGTTTTTCAATTGAGAGAATCATTTTCAATACAAACCAGTGTATGGCCAGCACAAGGGGTTAATGTTACTGAGAATGACGAGTCAGTAGACTCATCTACAACCTTAGCCTCAATCTTCGACCAAGTCCAACTTCTCAAATCGAGAACCTGTATCGTTTCCATGTAATTCAAAGTAGATAGCATATAGTGTAGTCAGCTCAAGGGCGAGATTAAGAAAAGTTTAGCAGTTAAACCATGTGATAAACCATTACTTAAACCAAACTTGGCGGTTTCAATCAACCTCACAAGATATATTAGTGCTTAGCCAAAATGCTTAGATTCATGAAACAGAGATATTGAGCATATGCTTACATGAAGATCATTAAGGTAACGGCCATTGTGGTTTCCACCATATATGTATAATTTGTCTTGCATGACTACAGCTCCATGCTGAACATATTAAAAAAAAACAGTAGCTCAAGAATAAGAATAAATTAACACAGAAGAAAAAGTAAAAATTAGTGAAATAAATGAATTTTATATTCCTACCTCATATCTGGCTTTTGGAAGTTGACCAGACACTGGAGGTGCAATCCATTGATCATAGACTTCAACTGAACCAAAGCCTTCAATAACAACATCTTTATCCTGGGTTGCAACTTGACTTCCATTTTCAGTGGAAATGGTCTTTATCTCTGGATATGAGTTCCCATTCTCGATTATTGGTTCAACTTTGGAATTGTGCTGTGAGATAATCAAGACAGGATGAAGGAGGAGAAATAACAATGTTAACAGTAGCAGCAGAAGTGGAGAAAAACATGATGTTCTCATTGCACTTCTCTTTATTCAACTTTGCAGTGACAAGTCTCTTACATTAATTTAAATCTAAAGATCAAATCCTAGATGGCTTATAAATAATTCAGCACAGGGCTTAACAGCGAAGTCATTGAACTTGTTCTTGGTTGCATGAGAATTGGATGCATGCCTGGTGCAAGAAAGTTGCAAGAACACAGCATATGCCCAGGTTCTTGAATTTTTATCTTCAAACAGGTTTTCTTACTTGTTTAGAGAGGAACCAGACTATTTCCTAATCTTTCAGTACTTCTATTCTAAAGCAACTCTGATGAAATAGATAGATGAATATATCGTGTAAAGCTCATAACAGGTCATTGGCAGAAGTATAAATGAAAACTAAGTATACCGTCAGGATAAAATGCCAAACCAAGATAAGGATTCAGCATTATATTATATATAATAAATACATAGCCTTCCTGATACTCACATTCATTTGCACATCAATAACAGGGTCTGCAACAGAGTTAGATGCTCTGGAATACCAACCAGGATCTTCTTCCTGCACAACAATGGAAAATAAAAACAAAAGTAATCAGCTACTATTCAGCATTATACAAAAGAAAAATGGAGGAAAAAAATATTATTTGCATCACCTCCAATATTTTCACAAAAAGACGCATGGCTTCTGTGGAGGACATGTTTCCGAGCTGGTTCCAGCTGCATCAACAACAACTACTTTTCAATAATATCCTCAACAAATGAAAGCAGGGATGCAATAGTGTAAATTGCAAAAACTACATTGACTAAAAAAATGTTTGCATAAAATATACATAATGAAGAAGCAAAGTAAAATCAGAATCACGCCAAATGCATGCATAAATAGAGCGAACGAATCCGGGAGACTGTATATAAACCGCAACGAGAAAGCAAAGGGAATGTTGAAAGCATACAAACCTGGCCCATTTGCTATGCTCCACAAGTTTCCATGAACTGGGTTCTGGGATGTTACAAGGTCCTATACTAGCCTGCCATAAAAAAACTAAGCATTAAATGTATATGTGATTGATCCCCTAGATAAATCATTTCTTCAACACATCTGACAATGCAACAAAAATCGATTTCGACACGCGGAAGCTGAAATTGAAGCTGGGATCGATCATCAACACAGCAAATCAACATTCCAATCCTCATTGTTGAAAATTTGAATGCGAATTATGCTTAATTATGAGCATTTCATTAGAATTACAGTTGATCTAATAGACACGTAGTAGAAATTCTATAAAACTATGGTTTGCAATCATGCAATCCTAAAACACCAGATCTAAGGTGGCAATGTTGAAAATTGAGAGATGCAATTGGGATCGAAAGGGAACCTGATGGTACAAGCTGTAGAGAAGAAGAGCGGAGGAGTTGCCGAACTTGGAGGTGAGGGATTTGGTGGGAGAGGCGGATCCGTCGAATCCTGCGTATGAGGCCGCGGCGTAGAACCGCTCTGGGTATTGCAGACCAGAACTTGCTCTCGCCATCGCTGCCATCTCAATCTCTTCTCTTCGGATCAATGCTGCTACCGTTTTTTTTTTTTTTACAACAGAGAAATGTGAGGGATTATTACAGTTTTCTTTACAACAATGGGTGGTGTGGTGGTTGAATTGGATTGGTGGTTATATATATTGCTATTGCTAATTGATATTTGCTCTGTCTGCTATGCTCTGCTGCAATGCAAACCAATTGCAAATTTCACACAGATCTACCATTGTTGGTCAAAATTTAACATTAATCACCCAAGTTTTTATGTTAGGATCAAACTTATGTGCTGTGCTAATCCAACCAGAATATAACACATGGAATTTTTTAATACAAAATGTAATTTATGGTCAAAACTGAATTAATGATGTGTTCATGTGAATTTTTTTATTGGAAAACTGTAGCATCAAGAAAAATGGTATTATATCTAAGTTGAGTGACATAATGATTCAACACTTCATTTCTTAACTCAGTGGTTGAGGATTCGATTATCAATTCTAGATAATGAAAAGAACTCATTGGTCACTCTCCTATTGTTTAGTACGCTGACAGTGGGGTAAGAGATTAGTCTCATGGCTATTTGTTGTGGGATATCTTAGTTGACACCGAAAGAAATATAAAAGTTACTTTATCTAAATCTTCCTCTAATATTATGTAAGCTTTATCTTGAGCACGAAGGGAAGTGTTGATCAAGTCTCAAATGCTCAAGCGATTTTATCATATATTATGAGTTTTTGTTTTGAGGCCTCAAAAGGTATTTGTCGACAAATTGGAGGTATAATCTGTTGTTTTTTTGGGAGGTAATATTGATGAGAAACTCTTGCATTGAATGAATTTTGAATCACTAACATCTCGAAAATATTTGGGTGTTTTGGTGTTTCACGCGTTTTCTGCCTTTAATAAGGTATTGCTAACAAAGCTATGGTAGAGACTACCTTCCAACCCAAAGGTCAACTACGTCCTTAGTTCTTCCCTCCATGAGGCCATTATTTCTTCAAATGTGAGTTACTACTAGCATAGCATTTACAGTGCACAATGGGTGATTGATCAAGATAGTCTTTGGTGAGTGGTGATGGGTCAAAGATAAATATTTCAGGTAATAGTTGAATCCCTACCAACGAGAATTTTGAGAGTCATTTTGTGTGACCTCTTGATTCTATGGTGGCTTCTATGACAAAAGTGTACCCTAGGTCTTGCATTGTGCAAGAACTAAAATGACCCAAAAATAGTGGGAATATCTGATCGGTTGATAAAAAAAATCAAAAAGAGATTATAATTTATCCCCCACCTCAAACTTGAATTCCCTCAACCCCAACCTCGCTTATGGTCATCGATGATCCGACCATTGCAACCTCCTCCTTCCCCAACCAAGACTCATATCCTACACCCCCCAATCCATCATCTACTTCATCCATCATCAACGGAAACCCCCAAGCCAACTAGAATCACTATACAAGTTCAATCCCAACCAAACCACATCTTCCTCACCTTACAACACCTTGATTACTGCACCAACCGCTCTAACAACCACCAAGTTGTACTGTCTCCATAACTAAGTCTGAAACAATACCATTGTTCCTCAAAGTCGTTGTTGCACCTTTTCTTGAGTCTTGCCTCGACCATTATGTACAACCTGCGCCAGCCACCGCCTCTGACCCCCAAAAGCTTAGTCTTGTCAATGTCACACCCTATAAGGAGAAGCACACATGTCTCCGAAGCTTAGTTCATCTCCTCCGCCCCTTATTAGAACTAACGGTAAAAAAAAAAACTCTTGCCTTACAATACCTTTATCATAATCAATACCTTTATCATAATCACTGCACCAACTGCTCTAACAGTCACTGCATCGTACTGTCTCCATAACCAAGTCTGAAACAGTACTACTGTTCCTCAAAGTTGTTGTCGCACCCTTTCTTAAGTCGTGCCCCGACCACCACATACAACTTGCGCCAGCCACCTCCTCCGACCCCCCAAAAGCTCAATTTTGTCAATGTCACACCTTATGAGGAGAAGCATACATGTCTCCAAAGCGTGGTTCATCTCCTCCACCCCTTATTAGAACCAAAGCGTGAAGTGATTGGAAGTTTAGAATTGCACTAATACCCATAAAAATTGATTAATGTAATGATGTATAAGTGTGGGGAGTCATCGACATGACACGATATAATAGTGTGGGCAACTCTAATATTAATACAAAATATATTAGCATCTAATTTACTATTATTATAACATATTATGAGTAGGATATATATGAAATATATACGCATCATTGATTAGATGTATGTGTAAAAGAAGTTTATAGTGAAAGTGCAATAACATATTTTTTTAATTTATATATTTCGTTGAACTGTATTTCTATATTAAATTAAGGAATTTAGTACTTGGTAGAGAAATTTTTACAGTTCATAGGGGTTGTATGCAGCTTAAAATTGCAAGAGCAATTAAAAAATAAAAGTTCATATTAATTTTTTCTCAAAAAAAGATACTCGAAGAGCGAGGGAAGAAGACCTAAATAATAAGCAGAGCCATTACCGCTCACAGCAAACACCACACAGGCGCCGGAAACAACTTCTGAACAATCAATCATCCCCTCCTCCAGCCACCGCGATGGCGGAGCAAACAACCGGAGAAACCGCACCCAAACAAACCGTCAACGAATACGAAGAAGAAATCGATGACCAGAGCTTCGAAGACCTCGGTTTAGACCCTCGTCTCGTCCGTGCCTTACTCAAGAAAGGAATCGAAAAACCCACTCCCATTCAGCGCGTCGCGTTTCCATTGATGCTGGTAACTTCCCCTTCCACCTTAAACTCACTGTTAATTCAGTTCTTCATCTTCAGTTTCCATAACCTGGTTTCCCTCTCTGGTTTCAGGAAGGTAAAGATGTGGTTGCTCGAGCAAAAACCGGTTCTGGAAAAACGTTCGCGTATCTTCTCCCGTTGCTTCAGAAACTGTTTACTGGTAGTGAGGATAGGAAGAAGCTTGCTCCTAATGCTTTCGTTCTTGTTCCAACTCGTGAACTGTCTCAACAGGTGAATTCACTTTTTTCCTCTTTTGCCCCTCAATTTCTGTTTTTTTTTTCTTCCATTGGATAAATAAATTGATTTCATGTTGGTTTGATATTTAATTTTAGGTGTATACGGAGGTCTTGTCACTCATTGAGATATGCAAGGTTCAGCTGAAAGTTGTGCAGTTGAATAGCAATATGCTTAACAATGACTTGGTTCGTTATGTTATGCCCTATATGAATTTTTTGATTTGTCGAGATTATATTCGAATTCGATAGTTATTTTAGAATGTGTAGTTGAATAAATGTCTCTAATTTGGGTTTGCAGCGGGCGGCACTGGCTGGTCCACCTGATGTTTTGATCTCGACGCCTGCTTGCGTAGCTAAGTGCTTGTCGGGAGGTGTACTACAGGCGGCGTCCATTAATGCTTCGCTTGAAACTCTAGTTCTCGATGAGGTGAAATCATATATTTAATCTATTGATTTTGAGTATTTATGTTTGGTATTAGGGTATATTCGGTTTATGAAAATGGTATCTGGTTTCACCAATGATTGCACTAGTTAGTTGACGCTAATTCAAGTAGTCAGTGGACAATCATTGACTGTTCCGTTCATTGTTTGTATCAATGGTTTCAGGCAGATCTTCTACTATCTTATGGGTATGAAGAGGATATAAAAGCTCTTACACCTCATGTACCACGAAGTTGCCAATGTCTTCTAATGTCTGCAACATCAAGGTGTGTTATTTATTGTGTTTTTGCCACTTTTCCATGTTTGTGCTCAAATGCTTTGTGATATAATGGGGATGCAACATCTCTCGTTCTTCATTTCTTTCCTGATGTTCTTGCATTTCATTTTGTTTCTCTTCTTTTATTTGATAGTTTGAATCTGAAAACAATCTTTCTTGCGCTTTTGAAGATTTGATATATGCTTGTTATCAACAAAATGTCCTAAGGATTACATTATCCATGTGCTTGCTGTTAGCAAAATGTTATCTCTGTGACGTTTTACTGGCTGAGTATTTTGCTGTGTTTGACCAATCTGTGTCATTATTTTGTGATTATTAGTCTTGCATGAAATGAAATCATGGCCTATTATTTAATCCCTCTTCAATTGTATCCAACTATCAATTTATTTCTAATGTACTGTTATCTTCTGCAGTGCTGATGTTGACAAACTAAAGAAGTTGATTCTACACAATCCATTTGTTTTGACTTTGCCTGAAGTGGGAAATCATAAGGATGACATCATCCCAAAAAATGTTCAGCAGTTCTGGGTAAGAGATTCTACTTCTTTTTTCTACCTGTCTTTTTGATATTACAAAGTTAATTGTGGTTAAGGTAATTCCTTATTATATGTGCAAAAATATGGCATTATTTCTTTCTATGGAGAAGGCAGCCACCTTCTTTCCATATCCGGGATCTGTCCTGTATTATTTGATACTTAGAGGAAATGAACCATGATGGAAAGGAAATATTTTATTCAGATGGAAATGAGTGCTTGAAATAAAGATGTCATTTGAGTCACTGATCCTCCAAAAAAATGTTAAGCTTTTTTATGAGTTTAAAATATTGCATATTGATATTGTTGGCTATTAAGGATATATTATGCTTCCACCTAGGGGGTGCTTGAAAGCTGTCATTTTGTGTAATAGGGTTTAGATGCTAATTTGCTTATATATTATTATTTTTTAAATATACTTCTTTCATCTTGCCTGTTGACTTCTGATTCAATATTTTTTATGTGGAGTTGATAACCTTTTAACTGTTTTCAATTGTGTCAGATCTCATGTCCTGCCAGTGACAAGTTGCTCTACATCCTTGCTATATTGAAGAATGGGTTGGTTCATAAGAAAGTACTAATATTCACTAATACCATAGACATGGGTTTCAGATTGAAACTATTCTTGGAAAAGGTATGTGTTTGATATAAAAACATTCATAGGCCCTCACCTAACAAGTTTAAGCATTTGAGATAGTGAACTAATGACTTCGTATTAGAGCTTCTATGATCAGCGGTATAAGTTTGATCCTTGCTATCTTCATTCATCTTAATAAAAGTTAATTTTAGCGTAGGATAGAGTGGACCTTTGCATTGTGGTTTCCATTGTGAGGGGATCATTAGATATAACACCATTCATGAACCTCCATCGAAGATTGAACGGCTTAAGCTTGGGGATAGTTAATTCTTGAAATATTGTTAGGACCCGAAAATCCTAACGTGGTGAAACATAAGGGAAAAATATAATAAAGGTTAATATTTTTGTATTTTATTATAAAAGACTGGAAAATAAAGATAGATAAGAACTAAGAGGCTGGTTCCTCTTAGAACCATGAGGCTGGTTCCTCTTCAATAAGGCTGGTTCCCTTTACAAACTCAATAATCTAATCCATAACTCTAACCTAAAGAGGGCACTCCTATTTATAATAACTAATCCCAATATCAATAACTTAATCCCTAAGAAATACATAAGATATACTACTAGAATAAGAGATAACATCCTAATATAAAAGATACTATAAAGATAGATTCCTAAATTAAAATAAATTAAATCCTAATATAATTAATCCTAACAATACTCCCCCCCTAAAATCAACCTTGTCCTCAAGGTTGGAAGTAGCATAGTAGATCCAATCTTCCCCTCCCGGGTCCCATTGTAGGCGGCAATCCGAGCGAGGCGCCAGAACAGCAAGTGTCCAAGTGTCCAGATCTGGCGGCATTGGAGGAGGTCGCTTGGACAACACATTGAGTACCCATAGTGGCATCGGTATTGAGGGTGCACCCCTCCGCGTTGAATGACCAACTTTGTTCACAAATACCAATGTTAATTGTGTACCCAGATGCTTGAAATCGTCTGTATTGCCAAATTTTTCAATCATAACAGCATTCACAGACATTGACAACGGAGCATCTACCATAGAGATTGTGCTGATGTGAGGCATATTGGCAACATCTTCTTGGGGACCTTCTAGCGGAAAAGTAGTGTCTTGCTTGGACTCATTAGAAGTCTCAGAAGTCAGCGCAACATGTGGATTGCTTGAGTCCTCCGTCAGTACGTCTTCGCTTGAGTCCTCCTTGAGTATGCCTTCTTCTTCCACCGAAATACTAGCAACGGTTTCCCCTTCGGTGTTAGAAGGCGAGGGGAGAGAAGCCTCTGGAGTCAGTGATTGTTCTTCAGCACGGCAAAATTCTGAATCAATTTCTCGAGCAATCTCCATGGCACGCAACAAAGTTGTAGGATGGAAAGAACGCAACCTAAGACGAACCACCAGTCTGAGGCCCCGCTGAAAACACTCCAACAACCGCTCTTCAGAAAGATCAGGAACATGGGCCACCCAAAGCTTCGAATTCCCGCACATAAGCGTCAACAGTACTGCTTTGTCGGAGAGTGTTCAGCCTCTTGTAAACGTTAGCACGATACTCGACACCAAAACGTTGAAGCAAGAGGGAGATGAAGCGATTCCAAGTGAGATCGAGATCTTGATAACAGCAACAATAAAACCAATTAGTGGCCTTCTCCCCGTCCATGCTAACGGATGCCAATTGCAACTTATCTAGATCCCGCTGCAAATTGTCGACCTCAAAGATTTTCTCGGCCCGAGCAATCCAAGACACCGGATCCACTCCGTCAAACTTGGGAAACTCCTCGACAATAGACTGCCATTCTTTCATTGAAAGGGCCATGATGGCAAGAACTTCTGGAAATAAAATAAAATTATCGCCCAGAACAGCCAATCAAAGCGTGAATGGACAGGTGCGTGTAAGCAAAACCCAATTTGTGACGTGAACAGTGACGTGAACAGTGACGTGAACAGTGACGTGAACAGTGACGTGAACAGTGACGTGAACAGTGACGTTTTGTTTTGCTGCAACGAAGTGACAACTGGAAGTGGCAGGTGTGGTAGAATCAAAGAGGAAGTGTAATGGTGCGTGCGGTAGCTGGCGGAATTTCGATCCGGCAGGTCGGACCAATTGTTAGGACCCGAAAATCCTAACGTGGTGAAACATAAGGGAAAAATATAATAAAGGTTAATATTTTTGTATTTTATTATAAAAGACTGGAAAATAAAGATAGATAAGAACTAAGAGGCTGGTTAATATTTTTGTATTTTATTATAAAAGACTGGAAAATAAAGATAGATAAGAACTAAGAGGCTGGTTCCTCTTAGAACCAAGAGGCTGGTTCCTCTTCAATAAGGCTGGTTCCCTTTACAAACTCAATAATCTAATCCGTAACTCTAACCTAAAGAGGGCACTCCTATTTATAATAACTAATCCCAATATCAATAACTTAATCCCTAAGAAATACATAAGATATACTACTAGAATAAGAGATAACATCCTAATATAAAAGATACTATAAAGATAGATTCCTAAATTAAAATAAATTAAATCCTAATATAATTAATCCTAACAAATATGCATTCAGTAAATTGAATCATCCACCTTATCTCACATGTTACATCAAACATGTCATTTTGTTTTTGTTTACATCATATAGCCATTCATGAACCTCCATTGAAGATGGAATGGATTAAGCTTGGGGATAGTTGATTTTTGACATGCATTCAAAAAATTAAATCCACCTGATCTTACATGTTTCATCAGACATGTCATATTTTATTTTTAGTAATTCACAATGATTTTCATACTGTGTCAGTTTAATGAATAATAGTTAATAAACAGTTTTTTCTGCATCCTTTTTTTACCTTCAATATGTCTGCTCAAGATGTTTTGGATTAAGTTTTCAATCAAATTTGGAAGATCATGCTTCTATTCCAGTCTAAACATTTATAGATGTAGTAGGATTATTTTATTGTCATCATTGTTCCTCTCATTTCCCCCTATATTCTTCCAGTTTTGGATCAAGTCTGCTGTTTTAAATGCTGAGTTGCCACAGAATTCTCGTCTCCATATTCTTGAGGTATTGAATATTGTCCGTTTTACTTCTCTCTAGACAGATAAATAGGGCTGGAGATAGTATTTGTCATTTAAAGATCTATATTTTCTCACATGTTTTTGATAAACCTGTTTTCATCAGGAATTCAATGCCGGCCTATTTGATTATCTAATTGCAACGGATGTCAGCCAGTCAAAAGAGAAGGATGAAGCACCTAAGGAAAGTAATGTTGGATCACGGAAGTCTAGAAAGCAGGCTAAGCTAAAATTAGATTCTGAATTTGGAGTAGTTAGGGGGATTGACTTTAAAAATGTATACACGGTACGCAAGTCATCTCTAATAAGTTATATCTCTTTACGATATGTTTATCTAATATGCACATTTTTGGAGTTATTATGCTGTATGTCATTTTTGTAAGAGTTATTTACCATTGTAAATTTTGTCTTCTGGTTTATATCTTTGCTCAATGGGGGAAAATGCCCTGTTCATTGAAATCATTTAGTTAATGCTTACTCTTGTTGATGAACAGGTTATAAACTTTGATATGCCTGAAAGTGTAGAAGGATACGTGCATCGAATTGGACGCACAGGAAGAGCATACAATTCTGGTACTTCTATATCTCTGGTGAGTTTGTTAGATTAACAAAGTCCCTCTTTTCCACTGAGTAAATTTCTAGTTGTATTATTACTGTTAGATTTTTGTCTCTAACCGGTACCGACGTACCGTACTATTGGGTGTATTATTGAGGTCCAAGGTAGCACCAAACTACATAATGCTGGGACATTGAGATTTTCTTTGCTTCTTTATAGGTTTCTCCGGACGAGATGGATACTCTAGAAGAAATAAGAGATTTCATTGGGGATGATGAAAACAAGGGCTCAAACTCACTTCTTGAGTTTCCCAAGCTCACCAAGAATGCAGTTGAAAACTTGCGGTATAGGGCTGAGGTGATTTGTCATTTCCTTTATTCTTGAAACAAAAGCATCTTAGTATTGCATATAATGCATCAACCAGTCAGAGCCTTTTAAACTGACTTGGTATCTTTTGTTTCACTATAAACTTCTGATTAAGAATCCTCTAGTTTGAAAATGACAAGGAGGGAAACATCATATTTGTGATTCTCATATTATTTCTGTCTTAGGAAAACTTGAGAATATTGAGATATCTTGCATGTATTCTCAGCTGTTCTCCTTTTAAATGAAAATTATATGGAGGATATTTTGCAGCTCTGTTATTTTATCTGATTTAGCTGGTTTTGCAAATAGCATTGATGATTGGCATTATATTGCAGGATACAGCAAAGAGCGTAACTAGAATTGCTGTCAGAGATTCACGAGCCCAGGACTTAAGAAATGAAATTTTGAACTCCGAAAAGTGAGTGACTGGTATTACATGTGTTATATGCTTGAGAATTGTAACTGTTATGTTAAATGTTATTCCCTTTCTAACCCGTTCCTGTTCACCTGTGTTTTTCTGTCTTAGGTTGAAGGCACACTTTGAAACTAATCCAAGAGACCTAGGTAAACGTTATTGATTGATTTTATTGTTACTGTGTCCTGTGGGCATTTATCATTCGCACTTTTATGTTTGAAGAAGTTAAACTTAAAGGATCTAAATTGTATTTGAGCAGACCTATTGAAACATGACAAAGTTTTGAGCAAGAACGCCCCTCCTCTACACCTTCGTAATGTCCCTGACTACCTGTTAGACAAAACAACAAAAGAGGCAAGGGACATGGTCAAGCTTGCAAGTGATGCAATGGGAAATAATAACAATCGCCGCAGGGGGGGATCCAAGAAAAAGATAAGAAAAAGCGGAGACCCTCTGAAGGCCATCTCTGCTGGGGTATGATCTTTTCCCTTGGATTTGACCTCCTTCCTAATTTATGCCAATTCTGAATCTTGAATCTTAAATGAAGGAAAGGAAACTAAAATTCCTGACATGAGTTTTGCCTTTAAAATAGTTGTATAGATATTAGATGAAAAATAATCTTTTTGCATAGAGCCATTAGATTTTATATCGATTTTAGTAAATATTGTTAATATAACCTTGCATAGATCTAAATATAAATTCAATGGTGAAGACTGTCGTTAGCTGTTAGTACTTTTTTGTGTGCTGAATCTGTATTATGTATTTAACTATTGGATAACATTTTTGTCAGGTATCAAAAAGACCAAACAAAGGTACGAAGCGTTTTGATTGATTTGCATTTTCCTGCTAAGCCTTTGTATCCACAATTTTGTTGTAATTTAGTTCCAAGTTCCAAATTTTTAACGTCAACACAGTAAAGTATTTGTAATTGTTCTTTCATATGGCATATGCCCTCAATTTAGTATTAGAAGATGAAATTTTGCTCGCTTTTAGCCTAATCTCTTGTCTCACTTTGAATTTTATATTGGTTGAACTAGATTTTCTTATAAATATTTGGACATTGCTTCGGTACCCTTAAAAAATGAGTGCGGTACTATTTAGTCTATTTTTAAAAAATATTTAGAACTTACTTTCAAATTATAAATGTTTATTTTTAAATTAAGATGATATATTAAGGCAAAAATGTGTGGAATCCCTCAAATTTTTAAAGGGGTATTGAAAAAATCATCTAAATATTTATTCTTGTTAAACATATGAAAATAAGCTTATATCTAAATAATCATATGATTTACCAATAACCTCTTTAAGTTTATTTCAATAGTTTTCTTAAATTAGCTTATAATATATTTTGAGAATGAGTTCAAGAGACCTACCTCTCTTGATAGATGGATCTCCTATGAGATTTTTTTTTTTGAATCATCCTATGAGATGTTGAACAATTGTAAAGATTAGTTAAGGTGTTGACAGCATCAAGGATAACTTTCCATTGCTAATAATTCAGCATGTGTGTTGCGAGATTTTTGATAAGTTTTGCATGGTTAAACTTTTGTCTTAAACAAAGCAACAATTCAACACCCCAATTAGTGAGAAGAAATATTTTAGGAGATGAGGATACATATATGAACACGAGATTATCTTGCTTTACCCTCAAACTATTAAGAAAAAAAGTTACTAGTAATAAATTTGTAAAGAAAATGATTTACTTTTCTAGATTACCCTTATTTACTTTCCTATGATTTTCTCTCTCTAACTTAATACTTATAAAGTTTATCATCTCTTTCATATTAAATATGAGGGTGAACTTGGAAAAAATTATTTAATGCTTCCTAGATATTAGAAAGTGACTTATATTTTGTAACAAATTTTTTTCAAAAAAAGTGACTTATAATAGGGAACAGAGGAAGTACAAGTATTCTTAGTCTACTATTCAAACACACAGACGCGCGCGCACACACACACACATATATATATATATATATATATATATTATTTGTTAGCCTTCCGAGACTCTCTTTTGTAACTTTAAAGATAACCTAGAAATATCTCACAAGAGTTATGAGATCAACAATGTAAGCACAGAGACTGTTTTTCGGAGTTATGTATATATTCTTTCATCTTCATGTTTTTTCTGCCCACCTACTAAGTCAAAAGTTCCAATAATATCGCATTCAACCCAAAGGGCTTGCTCTTAAGCAAAGTGTCATAAGGGCGGACTGGATGACTTAATAAAAGAATGTCTTGTCCCAGTCATGTCTGAGCGGCCATGTAAGGACCGAGATACAATGTGTAAAGCAAGGTGACCCAAAGCTCTTTCATACGAATTTTCCATGAACTTGCAGCGGTAACAATAACGTACCCTGAGTCTATAAATATAGGTCTGGTCGTTCATTTACTTACATGTTGTACATTGTAGCACATCTTTAAATTCTTCTAAGACTCGTAGATCCTCTCATACTAACTTATGTGTCAGAGTACCTTCTGCAGATACTCTCACGTGGTGGACCTAACAGCTCTCCCATACATTCGGAATTAATCCAAGCGGTGCTCCACCGCTGAGATGATGAAAGCCTCCTAATTTGACTCCTTTGGGAAGAAGTTGCATGCATTAACTGCGAGGGAGGGGAATGGAAAAGAAAATAAAACACGGAAATCGAGGAATGAATTTGTTTTTAACCTTAGTTCAAATTCATTTCTCAATTTTCGTGTTTTCTTTCCTTTTCCCTTCTCTCCCTCCAACCAAACATATATTGTGTATACTTGAGCAATGCTATATCATAAGCTTTTGTACTATCCTAACAACATCTTTGTCTTTACTAGTAATAATAGTAGTAATAGAACATTTGATATTTGTTTCGAGGTAAGCATTGTCTACTTTTTCTTTATGACACAAACTATTTCCAGAATAAAATATTATTCAGACTTGTTGACCACAGATTTCACAAAGCTTCAAACTTGCTATGTTTGACGCCAGCAATTGTCTTTAGACCATATAAATAAGAGAAGTCTTATGCATTGACCCAATTTGGAAGAGCTTATTTGAGCTTATCTGACAGCATAAGCTTTTATACCAGTGTTTGGGAGAGCTTATGCAAACAGCTTATGGCAGGGCCATAAGCTATTTTTAGCTTATTTTCATAAGCTACTAAGGACAGCTTATGAAAAACAGCTTATGCTTATATACAGCTTATTTTTAATTTATTTCAATAAATTTTTAAAAATAGCTTATGAATAAGCCCTTATGTCATAAGCGCTTATGACCATAAACGCTTAATTAAGCTGTTTTTCCAAACGGGACCTGAGTCTTCACTTCTTCTATTGCAATTGCGTCCTTTAGTAGGTTCCCATTTTATACCTGATGAATATCATATGATAAATGGTATGATTTTGTTATCCTGATTAATATGATATGATAAATGGTATGATTTTGTTATCCTTTCATATAGACGCAACAAACAAATTATAATAGAATATGATTAAGTTGTGCTATCTTATTTCTTTATTCAACTTACCAAACAAACCCTAAAAGATTTTAGCTTCAGTTATGTCTAACACATTTTGTTTTGAAATTTACTTTTGAAAAAAAAAAACTGAAAATCTTGCAGTCATCTTGAACTGCCCCTGATTTAAGTTTTGGTCAAGGGTATATAATTTTTTTTTGAAAGTAAGGGTGTAGAAATTATTCTCTTTAATTTTTATTTATTTTTTGATTTGTTATAAGAAAGAGGGTTAAATAAGCTTTTGGTGTATACAAAATAGTGAATTATTAGTTTTGGTTCCTCAATTTTTTTTTCTTTGAAATACATCTCAAATTTATGAAAATACTCAAGTGTGAGTTAGTTAGAGGTACTTAGAGGAACTAAAATCCAAATTTGAAGACTGAAAATACAATTTTGATGACAAAAAATACTAAAGAAGTAGTCCTTAAAAAAAAACATAATTATTAAACTCAAGAATTATTCTAACTAGGAACTATTTAAAATCATTAGAGCATCTTTAACCATGATACTCACTAAAGTATTTACATTCTACTTTTTACAACTTTCAATAATGCCACATCATCTACATCTTTTTATTAATTTTTACTCCAACCCAACAACTCTTAAAAGTTTATATAAAAAATTATTTTATTAATTGCAAGTTTTATTTAAACATTTTACATTAAGCAATAATAAATGCAAACACATTTTTGATGACTAAATTGAGTATCTACACTCACATACTCTCACTAGCCATGTTGGAATTAAAAATATACTCCAATGGTAATAAATATTGGTGGGAGTATGTATTGGAGATGCTCTTATATCATATCTATCTATCTGTAATCTTGAAAATTAATATTTTATCATGTTTTACCTTCCTTTCAAATAAAAAAAAACATGATATATATAATCTTAAAAATTAAATATTTTTATCATGTTTTATGATTCCAGCTTCGAAAATCCAAAGACACAGAGAGACACACTGACACACTAAACTATAAGATCCTAAATATTGCAGGCGCAAAAATGGTGATCCCTATCCATCGTTGCTTTCTCACTGTAACAATCTTTCTTATCACAACACTCCTGCAACATTCAAAACGACGTCGCCGCCTCTGCTACTACTGCAACAACAACAACATCATCATTACACCGTAACACTAACATAGTAACAAAAACCAGGTACATACAATACCACAATCCCTAAATTCAACTCTCTCTCTCTCTCTCTCTCTCTGGTTAGGGTTTAGGGTTCAATTCTTCTCAATTGGGGGTTTCTTTCTTCTTCTTGTTCTTCACTCAGCGTGATTCAGTTCGTTCGTTCTCTCCTTCTTCAACCATGGATCACGCTCGATCGAACGAAGAAGGCTCCGGGATTCCAGACGATTTGCGATGCAAGAGGTCCGACGGGAAGCAATGGAGGTGCACGGCGATGTCCATGCCGGACAAGACGGTCTGCGAGAAGCACTACATCCAGGCAAAGAAGAGAGCCGCCAATTCCGCCATGAGGGCCAATCTCAAGAAAGCCAAGAGGAAATCCATGTCGCTTGGTGAGTCTGATGTCTATTTGGAGAGCAAGAGTGACGATTTTGATGCCCCTCTTTCCACTACCTTCAACAACAATCACTCTTCCTCCTCTGGGAAGAAGCTCTTTGATAAGGTTTCCAAGAACCAGTTTCGTTACACGCCTGACCCTGATAAATTGAGACGCAGCGGCGGCTCCTCCGCCGCGACCCGTCGTGCTCCTAAGCCTGCTACCGGTGGTGATGATTCCCCTGAACGTGGTGTTGATGAAGAGAATTGGGCTTCCGAATCGCGGGCTAACAGGAGCTTGGATGCTAATGCCACCACTGTGAGTTTTTATTATCAGCCATCTAGTTCTTATGATGGAAAGTTGTTTTGGGTATGTTGGGTATGATGAATTGAAAACTGGCAATTGTGTTGTGTGGCAGGAATATTCTGATGGAACTTCGGATTCTTCTCAGGAAACCTGTGGGCAGACTTGCCATCATTGCCGGAGGAACGATAGAGAGCAAGTTACTTGGTGCCTTAAATGTGACAGGAGAGGATACTGTGATAGCTGTATATCAACATGGTGAGCAAAGAGTTTTAGTGCAGGCACTTCCTATTCGGTCGAATTTATGTATATTTTTGGATGGTGACTGAGTGTTATGGCTCACTTGTTTTTAGGTACTCAAACATTTCATTGGATGAAATTCAGAGGATATGTCCTGCATGCCGTGGTATATGTAATTGTAAAGTTTGCTTACGTAGTGATAATTCAATAAAGGTATTTTAATTGTTACCGACTTACCATTCGATTATGCATGTCTTCAAAGTTTAGCATATGCAATCCTTTTTCCAGTCAGTAAAGTTTCTGGTTTTTGCTGAGATTCAGGTTCGGATTCGTGAGATACCTGTACTAGATAAGTTACAGTATCTTCACCTGCTGCTCTCGTCAGTTCTTCCTGTAGTGAAGCAGATCCATCGCGAACAGTGTTTTGAAGTTGAACTTGAAAAGAAGTTGCGTGGTAAGATGCATTTTGAGGTTTCTTTGGGCTTGCTTGCATGCAGCCTTGAATTGCTAGTTGTATTTGACAGTATATATTTATTTTCTCTGGTGTACAACTATTTGACTATGTTGAAATAATGGTTTCTCCCTCAGGTGCTGAAATAGATCTTCCGAGGACAAAATTGAATGCAGATGAACAGATGTGCTGGTATGTCCATTGCACCTCTCTTAGAATTGATGGTTTTTTATGGTTGTAGAAGCATTATGTGCGGTCACGATTCATACATAGTATATGGCTCACTATTTATTCTGGTTTGTTTCCTTGCAGCAATTTATGTAGAATACCTATCACTGATTATCACCGACGCTGTCCAAGTTGCTCATATGATTTGTGCCTCAATTGTTGTCGAGATCTTCGTGAGGCAACTGTACATCACAGTAATGAACCCCCAACAGAGCAAGCAAAAACTTCTGGTCGAAATATATTACATAAGTTTCCTAATTGGAGATCCAATGACAATGAAAGTATTCCATGCCCCCCTAGGGAGTATGGTGGCTGTGGTTATTCATCACTAAATTTAAGTCGGATTTTCAAGATGAATTGGGTTGCAAAATTAGTGAAAAATGTAGAGGAAATGGTTAGTGGCTGCAGAATTAGTGATGATGATAGTCCACCGGAAACTGGGTTGAACTCTCTCAAACTTTGCCACTGTTCCCAAAGGGAGGTTAGTGATGATAATTATCTATATTGTCCATCATCTGAAGATCTCAAAACAGACGGGGTTACCAATTTTAGAAAGCACTGGAAAACTGGTGAGCCCATTATTGTTAAGCAAGTATTTGATAGGTCATCAGCTTCAAGCTGGGATCCGATGGTCATATGGAGAGGTGTTTTAGAGACAGCGGAGGAGAAAATGAAAGATGAAAACAGAATGGTGAAGGCCATAAATGGCTTAGATGGGTCTGAGGTACACACATATCCATATATCTACTGTTTTTTGTGATTGGTATTGTACTTATTTTGTTGCAATGTGTTTATTTGGTTAATCATTTTTGTTGAATCACTCCACACGGCTGCATTTATTATTTTTATATTGACAGATTGATATCGAGCTTCATCAGTTCATGAAAGGATACTCCGAGGGACGTTTTCATGAAAATGGTTGGCCACAGATATTGAAGTTGAAGGATTGGCCTTCACCAAGTGCATCTGAAGAATTTCTATTGTACCAAAGACCTGAATTTATCGGCAAACTGCCTTTAATTCAGTATATTCACTCCAAGTGGGGCCTTCTTAATGTTGCAGCTAAACTGCCCCATTACTCCTTGCAGAATGATGTAGGTCCCAAAATATATATATCTTATGGGATTAGTGACGAACTTGGTAGAGGTGATTCAGTGACAAATCTCCACTTCAATATGCGTGACATGGTACAGTACTTTATCCTCGTTGACCTAACAGTTGAAAAATGTAATTTTTTTCTGTTGTAGTTTTGATGTGAGTAGAAACAAATTTTTTTACGATCAGAAGCTTCATTATAATTTTAGTTCAAATTTCACTATTAATTTATGTTTTTTTTATAGGATATCTATAGATATCTAAAATTTCAGTTTAATATATTCAGGTTGTTGATAATTTGTAATTAAACATATGCAAGTTGTCTATAATAAGGGCTTAGAGACAATTTGCAATGTACTTTTTGAACTCAAATCCCAAACATGTGGATTGTTTACCGAAACTTTGCTAAGTACTGTGCATTTGTGTTTTATAATTAAATTCTATGCCTCACTCTTTCCTGCTGTCTTGTCTAGAGTGAAATGATGGAATTTGATTTATTTGAAGAAAAATAAAGAAAAGCAATGGGCTATAAGTAACTTACTTTTTTGTAAGGCGGGCTATCAGTTACTTAATGAATGATAAATAAATGTTTTTTTTCAACAGGTTTACCTGTTGGTCCATACAAGTGAAGTTAAACTGAAGGACTGGCAGAGAACTAAAATTGAAATGATGAAAAAAGCTTACAAGGAACCTGAGGCAAAAGAATCTTGTGGGGATCCACAGATATGTTCGCCTTCACCACTCAGTACAGAAAATAATGGACTGGATTTGGAATCAAACCAGATTAATTCAATTATGGATCAAGAGTCTGAAAACCATTCTAGTGCTGAAGAGACTATGGTCAATTCTGAACTTCCATTTAGACAAAATGGAGAGGTCTCTGACAATACTCATCCTGGAGTTCTTTGGGATATCTTTCGTCGGCAGGATGTTCCAAAGGTGACTGAATATTTGAAAATGCATTGGAAGGAATTTGGGAAGTCAGATGACACAGGAAATGAATTTGTAAGTTCAACAAAAATAACTTACATTTCTACTCCCTCCTTTTGGTTAACTTACCAGTTTTTTATTTTTTTATTTTATTGTTGACGATAATGGTGCTCTTTGGATTAAAGGTTACATGGCCTCTTTATGATGGAGCAATTTTTCTCGACAGACATCATAAAACAAATTTGAAGGAAGAATTTGGTAAGATCTTATTTTGCTTTTCATGAATCGTTAAGAGCTAGATAGAGAAGTGCTAGGTTAGGTTGACAATGACACAGAGGAACTACATAAGGCCTTGCATTTGTTTGTGTCCGGGGGGGTGGGTCCATCACACCTCCAAAGTTGACAACATTTCCTTATAATGATGGGTATCTAGTGGTACGGAAGTAGAATGATACAATTACCCTTGTTTGGAAGTTTAAAATTTATGAAGTGCTAACGAATATGAGGAAAACCATTCCTTCTCATTCCCCAAAGTGCTGTATTTGGAAGTTTTTGAGCGAAGGGACAAGGAAAGGTAGTTACTTCCTGTTGTTTTGATCTTTAAGGAAGTAAGTTAGTAAAAATATTTCCCCTCGTTTGGATGTAATTGGAATGAGATTTACTAGCAACACTTTATCCCCCCCCCCCCTCTCCTTTTTTGGTGGTTTTGGGGGTGGGAGGCATATTCTATCCCCTTCCCCTCCTCAAAATTCTTTCTACATGTTTAAGTCACTTTTATGCTCCCTTCCCCCTCCTACCTCCCATCAAAATAATTTACAAAGCTCTTACATTTCCGTTCTATTTCAAATTGAGGGCATTGACAGGTAATGGTATGCCTTTATAGTCAAAAGTTGTCATTTACTATCTTACCCTTATAAATTCTGTTACTTAAAAAGTCTTTATACAGTCTTCCATATCGGAATTTTATGGTTAATCATCCAACATGAGGAAAAAGCAACTTTTACCCATTCCATCCCTTCTTTTTTCCATTTAAGCATACCTCTCCATTTTGTCACATGCTCTGTAAATCTTCCATACAGCCTTTGGTTTCGTTTACATTATTTTGTCAATTTTCAGTTTGACTCCCCTTAAAATTTCTTATTTTTCTTGAATGCCCTCAACTCTCTTGGGGGGATTTGCCTGCTTAAAAGTTCACTTCTTGTTTCCGCCACTGTGTTGGAATCAGTCTTCAGTCTTCACTATGCTCTTCAATGGTTATTCAGAAAAGTAATGAAAATAAATTTGCTGGAAAAAGAAAAACGATGTTGAGCACTTGTATGATGCCTAAGTGAAGGTATCTGAGATCAACTCACAAGTGTACTGTTCATCATGAAAAGCTTATACTAAACTGCCACATTGCCTTGAGATTAGGCCAAAAAGTTTTCTTATAAAGGCTTTGGCAATCCCCACCGTACAAACTAACTTTTTGGGTCGAGTTAGGTCGAGCCCCAATTCTAAGGTGGTATCAGAGATCCAGTATTGGACCCAAAATTCAGCCTTCATTGAAGCCACCCCTGAATTTTTAACTTCATTCAGGGCTCTTAGTCGCCTTCTTTGCAGCTACCCTAGGTGGCCTTCATTGTAGTTGTCATTTCTAGAAACTCCACGCTCTTAATGTTAACCTGGGTCGTGAGAGAGGTGTGTTAAGGTTCCATATTGACTAAGGATATGTATTACCAAAATAATTCTTATGAAGACTTTGACAATCCTCACTGAATGTGCTATAGCTTTTGGGATTGAATTAGGCTGAATCTAAAATTTTAGAAGTACTAATGAGACAAATTGTGGGTAGGCTTGAAATTTTGAATATAAATGATTTTAGGCTTAAACAAGTTTTTAGTCCCCCATTTGAAGCTATGATTGTATTCATCTTCTTCCTTTCTAATGTGATTTCATTATCTTCCTATGTAGGAGTTGAGCCATGGTCATTTGAACAAAATTTGGGGGAGGCTATATTTGTTCCTGCTGGTTGTCCTTTCCAAGCGAGGAATGTTCAGGTGAGTTAATTTTTGTAAGATTTCTCTAGTTATTACATTGGCCTTCCTAAGCGTTTCCCAATTTTTGCACTGCTACGCACTTCCCTCTTGATTAGAAATTATGCCAATCTGCCTTGCTTATGAGAAGGGTGTTAAATGTGAAAGACTCTTCACTAAAGGGAGTCAACTTTTTAGGAAGTTGCTACAAATGTTTTAAAACCGCAGTTCTTTTTGGACTTAAATATTAATATACTCTGGCTTTTTAACCCTATTTTTGTAATAGAATAGCCTAGATTCATTACAACCAAGATCTTGAAATTATTGTAGAATATTTAATTTGATGTATTAACGTGGAAATCCTTTTGTTTAATGAAAACAATATGGATTCTCCATTGTCCAACTTGTCATAGTTTATGTGATCATATCTGTATTATGAAAATTTCAGTCAACAGTTCAGTTGGGCCTTGATTTCTTATCTCCGGAAAGCCTGGGGGAGGCTGTAAGATTGGCTGAGGAAGTTCGGTGTCTACCTAATGAACATGAAGCAAAGCTTCAAGTTTTGGAGGTCAACAGATATATGAGATAACATATAATTATGAAGTCTCCTTTCAAAATGCTTGTAATTCATTTGTTTCTGTATTGTCACCTAGATCCTGGTCCTGAATTTCTGTTGGGCATTTTTGCAGGTCGGGAAGATATCTCTTTATGCAGCAAGTTCTGCCATCAAAGAAGTTCAGAAACTTGTACTTGACCCAAAGTACGTAAATTCGAACTTGTCTTGGTTATTTGCTCGACCGGTGTCCTTCTCATGCAGCTTTTGTTTTTTTTTCTACAAATATTTTTGAATTGTTCAGTTTCCCTGTTGGTTCCCCTCCAAAATCAAGCTTAGAAATGCTATGTTTTCTTATTGGTTAATTCCTCGTGAAAAATAGTCCCAGCATCCCCTGCTCTTTAAGGCTATATAATATAGTGAAACTGTTTATCTGTTGTTTTGCCAGACTTGGCTCAGAGATTGGATATGGAGACCCTAATTTGACTGCAATGGTTTCGGAGAATTATGAGAAGATGGTTAAGCGGCGGCAGATTGCTTGTGCCTGAACTTCCCCATTCAGCTTGGTCTCGACTATTGAATCAGGAAAGGGGTTATGTACAGTATCATAGTAGCTGTATTTGAACAATAATTTATGGGTCAATGTTTCAGTTTAGTTGATTAAATACCTAGGTAGTCATTGAAAATGTGTATAGTAGTTACAGACATTAGAGAATCTTGAAATGAGATCTCGAATCTGTATTTTATTTCATAAGTGGTAAAGAAACATGTAATATATACAGAGTTACAAACTCGTGTCTATTTGTCCGTGCTGACAGTTTAGTTAAATTCAGAAATGCTTGGGGTTTTGAAATGTTAACAAACACCCATTGATCACACATAACATCTGTAGTCATGGAGTTAAAAAATATAGATCTGGAAACAAAAGAAAGGAGTTTCAAGCTCCTCCAGGAAGATAAATTTGAAGTTTTTTTTGCTTCTGGGATCGTCTTGAGGAAGTATCATCACTATATCTCCCAATGAAGCTTTCATTTGAAATCACTAAGCTGTGAGGCTGAATGAGTGAGCAATTCTATAGAAATCTGACTTCAACCTTGGCCAGGCTGTTTCAGGTGCCTGAGCATTTAAAGTGAAAAGCCTACCACCGCAAGCACAACAGACGCAAACATTGTGCCTCTGGAATGAGGGACTCTCAACTCTGAACTCCAGCTCATAGTATTTGGCATTTTTAACAGAGTCCTCCCTCAAACTTGAGTTTATCAATGTGCCCTTCACTTCAGGGCGCTGTCCTGACCCTGTTATGGTCTTAACCAAAGCCTCACCCACCTCTTCTGGACTTCCAAATGCTTCAATCCTTGTTAAAAAGATACAAATACAAGCTCTCAATCTCCCTTTTAGTATGTGATGAAATGACTTGTGTATTTACTAGTTAAGAGTGATACTTACGAGAAGTCTTGAGCAACAGGGGAGACAATTACACTAACATTGAGCTCACCACTTGAACCTGGGGGACCAAATGCAACTAGGGGTTCATTAGCATTCGAACGTGGTCGTAGATTCAGGGAAGGAGGATCCAATGATCTTTCCAATTCTCTTTTCTTAGCAGTTCGATACAGCACCGTCTGATCTCCAACCCAGTTTGCTGGGTATATGAATTCTGATATATCATCCTTGGAGTCAATGAATATGGTTGTTAACATAATAATAGATAACAGATTTTTAAAGTGAATTCTATTACCAAATCCTTCCTTGGTGTCAAAGCAACGGCTGTAGCCACCAATGGGATAAAGCACGTCCAGCTTCAGATTACGGCCGTTCTCCGGTGACAACCCCAGAAGAAAACTGGTTATGCCACAAAAATCTGCACCCAAAGCTACGAGTGAAGCTGACCCGACGCCCACGAGAAGCCGTCGCTGAAATTTCGTGGCTAGTGGTGCAAAATCCTCTGCCGGAGACCTCATTGCGAATTTGAAATTTTCTTCTCGATTGCCTGAACATTGTGCCATGCCAATTCGGTTCCATGCCCCAAACCTTGCTTGCACTGCCATCCCACTAACACTAAACAATACTGTTGTGGTACTTGCTGTCTATATATATCGATGCAAAGTTCAATTTAGGCTATAGTAGATAGAATATTATATCCTCTACGTTGGTAAATTCATCTAGTACTTTTTAAGTAGCTACCTCCTTCCCTTGAGTTGTTCCAATCGCAAGAAAGTATGTAATTCTAAGCCTAAGACAATACTTATGACCACGTGGTGGATTCTTATTGTGTCCCTCTTGGAATGGAAATAAGATAGCGTTTTTGTGGTTCTCATTCACTTGGGTTATCGACAATTCAACAAGAAGTACATAGTGCATACTTACTCCATATAGTTTTTTTTACGGTTAGCCATAACCAGACTAACCCCTAAAAACTTTGACATTAGATTAAGTTGATAGATATTTTTCAACAAATCTTTCTTCATATACACCAATCAGACATCAAACTCTTAATTACTCCCTCCGTCTCTAATTATAAGCTAAAGTTGAGACTTTTGTTTTGTCACTAAATATAAGATAAAGTTATAAAAGCTAATATTTCTTTCCATATTTATCCTTGCATTTATTGTTAGTGGAGCATTATTAGTAATATAATGATTAAAAAGTGCTATCTTAAATAGGGGTAGACATGAAAAGTTGTACCTTTTTTTTGAAAACCAATGCATCAATTAAGACTTTCTTAATAAACGTGATTTTTACAACTTTAACTTATAATTAGGGACGGAGGGAGCACATGTTTACGGAACCTAAACATTTTTAGTATACCACGTATAACTATATACCCATTTTCATTTGGGAGATTTGCTTATATGTATGAATTATGAAATGAATAAAATAAAGATACTATTGGTCGAAGCGCGCATGCATATTGAACAGGTCAACTGGGAATCAATTAATTCTTGAAGATATGCCATCTTTTAACATTTGAAAACAAAGTTACCGGACCAGAGAAGTCTATTCTATTACACTGGGCTATAAAATCAACCCACTAAAAAAGGTTGAATATTATTTGTTGGTGGTGTTTTCAAATGTTGCTTGTTGCTGAAAATGATTCAAACCCTGCATTCTTGGTTGACCAATTTCTCCAAACCTCATCTTCAGCAGCAGCAGTAGCAGCTTCTGTTTGTTGTGTACCACCAAAGAAATTCTCATGCACACCACCACATTCACTAACACCACCACCACCTCCTCCTATCCCCAACAAGTCCAGAGTCATTACATCCTCCTCGCTTCCTTTACTTTCACCAATGTTAATAACATTACTCGACCCACCATTTGCTGAAGAAACTGAAACTCCAGTATTATTGTTATTGCTTTGACTACTATTCTGTTCTATGATCTTCGATAAAGCCTTGCTTTGATCCAATATAGCATTAAACATATCCACGCCATTCATTCCACCACCATTGAAATTATTGTACATGCCCTGTTGCATGTACAGCTGGTTCATGAAGGAGTGCCCATCTGGCCGCAGTTGCTGTTGTTGTTGCGCCGCTGCTGCACTGAATGGTGGCGGCGGTGCCATGTTTGTGTGGGCGCCTTCGCTCACGGTTGCGCCCATTTGTGCTGCTTTTTGAAGCAGCGCTGTGGCGGACATGTGGGGTGAGCCTGCTGCAGCCGCCATGTGGAGGCCATTTTCATCGAAGATGTTTGTGGATGGAGTACTGTTTCGAGAGAACATGGGAATGTTGAGCTCGTGAGGGAGTGGTAATGGTAATGGTGATGGATGCTTTTGATCTGAATGGTTGAATTCTGGTGCCCCATGAGGCATTTGTGGGTTTGGATTGGTGTTGATTGGGATTGGTTGCATTATGTTTGGAGGCAATTGTCCTTGTTCATTGGCTTTGTGGTTCTCTTCAGACAGTGCGTCGCAGAAAGCTCTGTGGGTGATGAAACTATCTCTTCTGCACAAGATACATAAATAAACAAAGCAACACACGGAGTTGTTAATTTGTGAGATATTAAGAACAAAAAAAGAGGGAAGGCAGATTGGCCGCATAAAGAACTATATATATTGTTTCATGAGAATATACATGGGTATGTTTAGGAGAATAATACATTTACACTCAATTTTACCTCACACTTAAAAAAATAAAAATAAATACGATGAATGACGTGATAGGTAAAAAAGATAAATAAATGGAATTGAGAAAATATTCAAGTATTAAAATTGGATAATTTTTATGAAATGAAAAGAATAATGTTTTCGTCTTTCAATGAGGATCTTTGACCGAAGCAAATAGATTAAATATAGGAAAATGATATTTAATTTAGGAATCCCTCGGAGGATTCAGACATCCCTAATATGAAAAGTGAAAAAAATGAGAGAAGAGTGATAGATAGATGAAAAATATTTGGTAGACACGTAATGAATGTAGACGTTTGAAATGAGAAAAAGAGAAAACAGAACATAATTAATATTTAATTTGATATAAATGTGATGTGATATGATACGGCAAAGGGAATAATACTGAGAAAGTGTGGTATATATGCTTAAGTGTAAGAGTTAAGGACATAAGGGTTGAGTGAGATAAAGGGTGAAGGGTCTCGGGTTCAAACCCGGAGGAGGGATTAATTTACTAACATTTCTAATAACTAACATTCGCCTATCAAAAAAATTAAAAAATATGAGAGGTATGTTGGGGTGAGAGTACGCCATGCAAGTGGTTCGTCAGGGGTCCGCTGCCTTAACCTGTTAAAAGTCTAACCCGACCCGTTTATTAAAGAGGTTAGACTTATGCATGTGTTTTTTAAAACTTGATTAACCAAAATGACTCGGTTTAGGCTATCAAAAAAAGCTTGTTTGGCCAGATAGATCGGTCTATATATTAATTAGCTCTTTGGTCGACCGACTTTTTTAAAAGAGCATTATCTATTAAATAGGTTTGTAAACAAGCTAGTATGCTAGACCAGGCATTCTAAAACTTGATTAACCAAAATGACTAGGGTTTAGGCTATCAAGAAAAAGCTTGTTTGGCCAGATAGATCGGTCTATCTATTAATTAGCTCTTTGGTCGACCGACTTTTTTAAAAGAGCATTATCTATTAAATAGGCTTGTAAACAACTTAGTAGGCTAGACCAGACAGTCTAAAAGATCATGTCAAACCTTATAATTTAGCTTATAACAAGCCAAGCCACAGATAGACTTGGGCTGCAAATTAAATTAGAATGAAAGTCAAACTTAGATTGCACAAAGCGTGGCCTGACTTTTTCCCTCGCTAGAGATAGAAAAACCGTTTAATTTGAGTGTTTAAAAATTTAAATTGTTTAATATTTCTGTAGATTAATTGTGGTAACTTGTCCTGCATGTAGTCCAGAAAGACTTTCTCGTTGCATTGCACAATATACAAATGTTAAATTCTAATCAAGGTTGATGATTCATCCCGAACTAAAACATGATGTGTTATTTTATAGTTACTAAAGAGAAAACTAATGGCATATAAGACTAACCTAGAAGAAGGTTGAAAAAAAAAATCCTAAGATGCAATGCAATTGGTGGGCATGGTCAAAGGATTGAAGAACGACCAACTATCTTGGCTGCTGAAACTGTACGCTTTATTTGTAAAGGATAGCTACACCATGCAACTTGTTCACGAAACAAAACTATGATTCTATGAACATATTCATGACTCATGATGAGTTTTCAATTTCCATGCATATATTATAA